>NW_020450761.1:3300384-3399350 GCF_003343035.1 Apteryx rowi
GGCGCGGCTCGTAGCGCGCAGGCGCGGCGGCGGAGGAGGAGGAACCGCGGCGGGGAGGGCCGGGCCGTCTCTGCGCACCCGCGGAGCTGGCCCTGCTTTGGCAGGGGCTTGGGACGGGTGACCGCCGGCAGTGATCCGCGGGCCTGCACGTCTCCTGGCTGTCGGATCGTGCGCTGGCCGCTCGGCTAAAATTTTACTTCTAAAATGCTTTCTTTTCTTCCAGCCTTTTTTTTCCGGGGGTCGGAGGAGAAGGGAGCAGAGAGAAGGTCCCTTTGCAGAGAACTAAGGAAGGGTAATCCCGAGCCCAGTCCTGCAAGCACTGCTTTGCAGGCTTACTTAAAGTTCTTGGCAGGATTTGGACCGAGAGCGTGAAGTCTTCACGATGCACGGGAAGTGCATAATCTGGACCCAATATAGGACCATGCTGCCCTGAGCAAAGGTCTTACACTTAGATTTACTAGCCTTACTTGCATATCCGAAACAGAGGAACGAGCTGCTGGGTTGAGACTTTAAGCTTAATTAGTAGCATACCGGTTTCTGCCATTATATATTATTTCTAAACTGCAGCTTTTGTGTACAAAAGGTTAATGCAAACAGTAGGAATCTCCTTTTCTTTGCTGGATTCTGTCAAAGCTTATAAATCAGAGTGTAGGTAAAGCTTGTGTTCAAGACTGTGCAGGACAGTACATTAACAAAATGGACTTAGTGAGCTCTTTACTATTCTGTGGGGAAATGAAAGCAAAAGAGAAAGCAATTAAGCTGCTAATGAAATGGTTTGTATGCTGTGGCTGCCTTAAGAAGAGTGCATAAATCTAAACAGTGTCCTGAACATGGGTCTGAGTTTTTCAAAATAAGGGAGCTGGGGTCAAATTCTGCTCTTGACTGCACTACTCTAAGCTAAAGGAGCAGACATTAGCTCCTTTTTTTCCTACAAGTCCTGATTTCACCACATCCGCTGTGAGTTTGTGCATGTGTATGTATGTATATACATAAATGTTTGTTCAAAGTGGGTTCAGCTGTGTGGAATCAGAAGGATGGTTTATATGCACTTTGCATAAGGATAAATAACTTACAAGGAGCTCATAGAAAAAAGTTTCTTAGTAGTTATATACAGTATATATGGGTAGACTGAAGCCAAAAGTTTTTCAACTTTAGGGTGAGCATGCCTGAATGCAAATGTTGGCCCACTTTATGCTTGATTAAAAAAAGCTGAAATCTACTGAAATGACCATATTTTAGCTTTAGTTTTGGTTAGTCACAGCAGGTGGCAGTATGTGCAAGACTATTTAACTTAATACTCTTGGATGTTAGAGATACTTAAACAAAACAAAATGTGGAAACACCAGACGGCACAGAAAATAATGCAGGAGGGCAGGAAACTAGCATGCACTATTGTTGGCAACTGTGTGCAACTTATGTTGGCTTTGTATGTTTAGAAGGCAAAAGCTATGGCAGCATCTGAAGAGTATCTGCCAGAAATCTACATTGAATGAATTTGCAGTAAGTCATACACATCTGATGTTTCAGACTCATCAGTAAAAAAGGGAAAAGATACTGGGCTGATCTATTTGTTTTCCTTTATCCATCTGTTATCCTGGTTGCTTACACAATGGAAACATGGGAAGTAAGATGCCATAATTTCACATCCAATATATATTGATGTGAATTTTTCCTATGTATGATAGAATAGGCCATCATACTAAGAAATATTGGTATCCTATCTCGTTATAACTATGTTACGCAGTTAAAGTTTTAATTGTCTGGAAGGGTAGACAATACCAAATATCACCTGGATCTTTAGATATGAAGGCTAGACACTGATGTGAATTGGCAGCCAGTGCTGGTTATGAAGCGTAGATATATTGTCTAGTTTAGTACTGCTGCAGACAAAAGAGATCTAGAGATATCTAGAACTGCCATCTGTTCATTACAGCTCTAAATACCAATGAGCTGCTTGTTGCTGTTACTGTATTACCTTGTCACATATCCTGTATCTCCTGCAATACTAAGCTTTGGGAGCAGTATGGTGTATTTCATCAAAAAATAATGGGTCAAGCTCATCTGCTGTTTGTTGAGAATTTAAGAAAACAAACAAACAAACAACACCTTGATGACACAAATGGGCATGATGGCTATTTTCCATTCAGCCAAAATGAAGGGGTAGATCCTGCACAGCTTTGTTTAGTAATTAAATTGCCATCCAAAACAGGTCATTGGTGAGGCTGAATTAWGTGAACAGCTAGTTTCCACTAGCATCTGAATGTCAGTGCAGAGGTGAGGGATTGATCTGATTGCAACCAGGGTATGTGGAAGAGAAAGAGCAGGCACACCAAATAAACACAGACATAAAAGAAAAAACACAAAGAGAAGGAAACTACAGGTATTGTCAGAGAAGTCCCTATAATTCTGTACTCAAAAGAAAACTGAGAGAAATTATAGGTAAAATTATGGCAGAAAGACATATAGAACTGTCAACAAAATTATCTCCCACTGTATGATTTGATGTTCAAGGAAAACAGGATTTATGCATTTAATCAATCCTGTTTATTTACAAAGATGTGTCTGAACCTATTATCTGTTTCTTCTGAAAGAAATGCTCACAAGAGCCCCATTTTGTTCATGTAAAAAAAGAGAAAACAGATTAACTATAGAAAATAAGTTTGCTTCCAGACAGTAGATTGGTGTCTAGTGGATGAGTGTAGCTGAATAAGAAAACTATCGCAAAGAGAGAAAGGAAAGACTCCATGGAAAATTTAAAATACATAATACTCACATTTAATGTCTTTTTTTTTTTTTTTTGAAAGAATCAAGAACATTTAGCTGGTAATTTCAGATGCCTTGATCAAAGGTAACTACAGTAACACCCTGAGAAATCCTTGCCTAGAGAGGATGGCTTCACTTTCAATACTTTGTACAAGACTAGATGAAAGATCTTTTTCACTTCTTTTCCTGCTAAAGCTGACCACCTGGAATTTGTTTCTGCATGCAGAACCATTTCCTTATGTGCCTGTAAGGTTTTGCCAAAGCCCTTCCCTGTGTCATTATCTCAGCTGTCTCAAGAATACTAACTGTGTTGGAAGAGACCCATCACCAACAGGTGCAGCTGAAACTGCAATCTTTTAATTATTTTTTTTAGCAAAAAATATTCTAAGGAGTTTTTGATCTGGAAATTGCATAAGAAGGTGAAATTGCTCTGACATAGGCTTTAAAATTTACAATTGAATTAGTGTTTTATTTCTACTCTTATTCTATCTTCTGCGTTTGAGAGCTGAACCACCCCATATTATGTACTTTATAAACTGTCAATGCAGACAGTCCAGTTACCCCAGAATCACAGCTAGGAATAAAGTGGCTGCTATTGCTCAGTCTGATTTTTAGATAAGCTGCACAGAGGTTTAATTATTCGGTATGATTTTCAGCACTGTGTGCAACAGAACAAACTGATGCTCTCAAACTCATGCTCTGTGTTTATCCTTACCTTTTCTGTATGTTCTGTTGGTCAGTTAATTTCTTCAGGAGTAGGACATGTTCCTGTCTTCACAACCTTATGTTTTTCTAACACTTGAGTCTTGCTCCCATGCCCATTCAACAAGCTGCAAAGTCCTTCCTGGCCCTGGAGTGGCAGAGATAGTATGGTATTTTGCTGCAGAAAAATGAACCCTTCTTGAAGGTATGTCCCTATCCTATAGCTCCTTACTCCCATGCCTCTGTGTGTGCTGGTTACATGACCTCAGGTCAATCATGTGATCCTGACACATGACCTGTCTGACATGGTCTCATGCATCAACCTCGTTAAGTAAGATGAGAGGTCTGACATTACTGAATCAAAAAGAGATTATGTGTCTCTTTTCATTTATCTTAGTCATATCAGTAAGTTCACCAGCTTGGCTTGTTACTGTTGAGAATGTGATATGAGATTGCTTGGAAACCGAAACAATAGCAGGGATAAAATGGCAAGCCCTGGAAGGACTGGGAAAGTAGCAGCAGCTGCCTGAAAGAGCTGATTCTCACAGGTGAAGGCCCTGCCATCAAGGACTGAAGTGTCTGAGCTTTTCTTAGCTTTCAGAGAATGGTAATACTTAGGTAAGACAGAAAACAGGCTGACTTTATAATGTACTGGAAGCACTCTGGTTTTGTTCCTACTGCTGATATTAAATAACATGTTTTGTTCTGAAAAAGTTGGTGTGAGATGATGGACTCTGAAAGGAGCTGGGCAGTCATGGTTGCTTTTCAGGGGATGAATTTGAAGGTGCTGCCTTAAGAGTAAGAAAATAATGAGATTTCACTGCAGCACAGGTAAAGGTAAGAGGACAGAAATGTGACTAGTTGAATTTGAAAGATGAAGTCTTCAGAGGCACAACTATTAGCTGCATAAAAGTTAAATTGGGGCTTTTACACTATCTTCATCTTTTGTTTCAGGAGTCCACGTGAAGAAGAAATTAAATGTAGCACAGTATGCTTCAGCCACATGCCTGTCCAGTCTGCTAAACAGGGAGGCTGGCAGCAGAGTATGGATAGAGACTATGGGTGAAATTCTGCTTTGCAATTCTTAGAAAGAYTTGGAATGCACTCCCAGTTTTGGACAAAGATTTTGCCCACCAGTGCTGGGCTGTTCTAAGACTAGCAATGCTCTGGCACCATTTAAGGGGTATTTTATGGCAATCCAAAGAAGTGATTGTAACTAGCGTGATCATATGTAAAGACCAACAGTATTTTGAAGTAGCACAAGTGACAAAATGGGTGCATGAGTAAATAAATATTCAATGGCTTAATGCTACGCCACCCTAAAAATAGTTGCCTTTAAATTACATGAGTTATAAAGTCACACACTTAGTGTGCAGTGTAAAAAAAAAAAAAAAAAAAAAAAAAATGTAGGTAGCCATAAGTTTCCCCAGTCTCCTGATATTGCTTGAATCTCTGAAGCATATCTCTAGCCTGTTGCCATTCTGCTTCAATATCAGCACTTGTCAAGGGAGCCCAGAAGGCAACCAGCAACCTCACAGGTCTTTTCTGTCTGCAAGTTATGGGAAATCCTCCTTTACCGGCACTCAGAGCTTTGGGATCTCTTTACCTRATGTAAGCTGACTGGAGAAGTTAGGTCACCCTACCCTCAGCTTTGTGCCAGATAGAATAGCCACCTGAAGGAGGGGTATTTGGGGAGTTTATGTTCTCATTAAATTCCTTTTATGGTGCCAGACCATTGTAAAAGGATGTTGTGTTACTCCAAACTGGGCCTAAGATCAACAAAGGTGGTAAAATCTGGCAAAAAATAGCAGAYAGTTGACATATCACTACTTGACCATAGAGCAGTATGAAGGTCATCAGCACTTTTGTTTTTTACACATAAGCATATTTTTAATACAAATTTTTATTTCAGGGTGCAATAGATCAATGTGAGAAAGTACTGAATAGGGTGATGGTAAAACGCTTGGTTGTCTCCTTTATTAATTAGAACAAGAGCAGCAGCAAGTAGAGAAATTTAACTGTTAACCAATAACGGTAGCATATTTGACTTCACTCACTCTGAAATTGCTCTTTTTGTAATGGTTAACTGCCCTGTTGTAACTCTCAGCAGGGGGGTGATTTTCCCATCAGTGGAGGTGAGATAAAAGGAAAGAAAAATTCTTACCATGACATGTGTTGAAATCAATTTAGAAAAATGATGATTACAATACACTAAACAGTTTCAGGTAGGAACATCTAGAGCATTTTTGGCCATACAACAATCAGTGGGGAAAATGGGCTGTTAAAGAAATTCAGTTTGACTTTAATGCATTTTCTGTTCACTTCCTGTGAGGTTTTAAGGCTTCTTTTACCCAAGGTGTGGCAAAGGTCCAGTGGAGTCAAAGTCTTTGTATTTCATTATGCAGCTTTCTGGACAGAGCAAAGCAGACGACATTAAAAAGTATAGCTGAAAGTCATGTCCCAAGCATGGCTGAAGTGTTTTCAAGTAGAAGAAAACTTACCTGTAGTCAGAATTTGCTCAAACACGTGGAAAAACTCACCTGTTCTTTAAGTAAGCCCATAAGATGCATGCAAGCTTGATTTTTACCATTTTTAATAATCTGAGCAGATAAAATCTTTTACTTTGATAATGCAATATCCAAAATTACTTCCCATACTTTGGACAATCTAGAGATCATCTCTGGCTGAAAATGATCAGGGAAAATGCAGCATCAAGTGGATCATTTGTTCACCAATAGTTTAAGAYGAATATGGTGTCAGATTGATACCATGGTTCTGTGAAATGTATGGGAGTCTTCTGTTTATGGTAGAAATTAGATCTAGTCCTTAATATGTATGTTAATTGATTTATTATATATGCTATATCATATCAACTCTGTCAAACTATGGGAATTATTTGACTTATTCATAAAATAATGCAAAATTAACCTAACTTGACTTTACATTATGTTCTTTGAATCACAATATTCTACTTTTTTCTACTGTTCTTCAATTTTTTTTTTTGTAAAAAAAAATAAAATTATACCCAGGGATATCTGTGTGATTTATCAGTGTACTGTTCATGATGTATTTTGAATTTGAGCTTGGTTTAGTGGGGCAGGTCACCTCTGAATCTGATTAACTGAAGTTATCTACAGAGAACTGCATGTCTGGGCCAGCTCTGCAGAAGCGATACTAGCTCTTGCAATATATCCCAGATTCACAGGAGAGCAGGTTGTATCCGACTTATTTGGCCAAAGAACAACAGGAGTTCTGAAAAGCTTTTTACTACTTCAGGAATGCAAATAACTAAGTTAATTTACCCAAATACTGGCATAGTGAAGTTTAGTTTTGTGTTATCATCAAATTTTGACAGTTCAGAAAGTATGAAGGGGGAAAAGCACCCAAACAGTGTATGTAACATTTATATGTCATCTCAAAAAGACGCTCAGAGGGCATCATGCTAATAGGCACATAAAAAAATCAATTGCCTGTACATAAATGTAATTAATTTGTGTAGTCCCAGAACCTAATTTCAACCCCGTTGATAAACTTTTTTTTTTTTTTTGCAAGCTCATGGCCTAGCAGCATTTCTGAATTGCAGCAAATGTGAACAGCCAAAGC
This sequence comes from Apteryx rowi, assembly GCF_003343035.1. NCBI lineage: Eukaryota > Metazoa > Chordata > Aves > Apterygiformes > Apterygidae > Apteryx > Apteryx rowi. Next base: position 3,307,453 of record NW_020450761.1, read on the forward strand.
AACAAAGTATTTGGAGCAAATATTGAGTTTACAGGTGAGCGTTTTTAATAACAGACAAGAAGGAAAGTAAGAATGGAATAAATCAGATAAAATTTTCCAATGCTTTGCTTGCTCTGTACCTGGAGCATCCTGGACACACAAAGGGTAATCGTTAGATGTAAATAAGGAACAAAAGACAAAAGCAGACATCAAATAAATAACCCCCTAATTGCGAATGTGTATACCCAGAGTCAGTAAAGGAATCGTGAAGAGGAGCCAGAACAAAAAGCCTGAAGTAATCACTCATTTTCTAGAAATGCCCTTTTACTGAGTGCTACTGCTGGTACGTCTAGCTGGRCGTTTAAGAGGCGTCTGAAACATGCGTTACATGCTTAAGGCACTGAGTCCCGTGCTCTGCTCTTGCTACCCTGTCAGCACCAGCCGGGTAGATACCGTTATCCCCGGGGGACTGTCGGCACCACCCGGGTAAATACCATTATTCTCGAGGGGACTGTCGGCACCACCCGGGTAAATACCATTATTCTCGAGGGGACTGTCAGCACCACCCAGATAAATACCGTTTTCCCCGGAGGGGCTGTCGGCACCACCAGGGTAGATACCGTTATCCCCCGAGGGCCTGGTGGTGGCCGCGGCCGGCKGGTGTCGGGCCGAGGCGCCGCGGGGCTGTGGCGGCCCCTGACGAGCTCAGCTCCGTCCAGGCCCCTCTACTGAGGGGCGGTTAACAGCAGGACACCCTCGCGGCTGAGCCAGAGGCGTATTTATGAACACCTGCTTGAAGCGGGCAAACTGAGGATAATTATATCCTAATTAATCTCAACCAGAGGGCGTTCTTCGACCGTTACTCCCCGCTAACGGCGGCTCCCCTGCAGCGCGCGAGGCGGAGCCCCGCCCGTCCCCCCCCGCCCCCATGTCGCGGCCGCTGCGGGCCGGCGGCGGCCTAGCCCGGCCCGGCCCGGCCCGGCCCGGCCCTGGCGGGACGCAGCTCCGCCATCCCCCCGGGTCGCCATGGCAACAGCGAGGCCGCACAGCGTTTGTCCTCCGCGCCGGCCTCGGCCTGGGGAGCCCCAGCGGGGAGAGGGAGGCGGGCGAGCGCCCCGGGGCCACCGCGCCGGCGGCGGGCGAGTGCCTGGCCACCGGGAGGAGGAGGAGGTGGAGGAGGAAGAACGGGGACTTCCCCCCCCCGGCTCAGGTGCAGGCACCTTGCACCGGTTCCCGCTGTCCCCTGGGTGCCCTGTGCCCTGGTGTCCCTCCCCTGGGCCCTCGCTCTCCTCTCCTTCCCCCAGCAGCGGCCTGGTGAATAATTCAGCAGCGTTTTGTGCTGGCCCGCGTGGCGGCTGGGGCTGAGCCTGTTGGTCTGCCGACAAGGTCTTGCTTGGCTGGGCAGGGGGCAGGAGGCACAGCAGCAGGATAAAGTTTCCAGAGGAAACCAGCGGTGAGAGACGCAGGCTGCTTTCCCCGATGGCAAAGCCCGAGGATAAAGATCCAGGGAGGTTATGGGTCCCCTGCTGTTCCCAGTGCCTTTTGCTGCTGGCTCAGCTGTCCCGTGTGATGTTTTTCTGTGTGGGTTGGTGCAGTCAGCGTTAACCTGCCCGCGCACCAGGGAGCACCAAGAACTGGTTGCCTAGGAGGAGTCACTCCGGAGAGGCTGAGCAGCGCCCAGAGGGGAAACCCTGGGGAGGCTGTAATCCCTCCCTGCCGCTGCCGGCTCCCTCCTTTCCCTCCTGGAGGTGGGCCCTGGTGTGGAGGCCCCGCTGTGGGTGTACATGCTTCATCCCCGGGTGGGCAGTGGCCGAGCAGCGGTGAGAGGGGCACTCAGGCAGGAACCGTCTCCTGCATAAACAGGTGCAGGCGCTGCCCCGCGACAGCTTTGGCTGCGCATGAGGTCTGAGGCCGCCGAGCATGAGTAGTCTGGGCGCTAAGGGGTCGTGCCTCTCGCAGCCGATGGTGAAGAGCGTGCTGGTGTACCGCAACGGGGACCCCTTCTTCCCTGGGCGCCGCATTGTCATCAATGAGAAGAAAGTGTCCAACTTCGAGGTCTTCCTGAAAGAGGTGACGGGCGGGGTGAAGGCTCCCTTTGGAGCTGTGCGCAACATCTATACCCCCCGGGGTGGGCACCGCATCCGGCAGCTGGAGGAGCTTCAGAGCGGAGAGCACTATGTGGCTGGTGGCAGGGAAGCCTTCAAGAAACTCAAGTGAGTTGCTTAAAAGTAACTTAAATGAAACCTGAATATCAGTACTTGCTGCTTTGCACTGTGGCAGTGCTTGAGAGCCACTATCACAGACCAGGACCCTCTATTTTAGGCATTGTACAAAGAGGACTAAAAGTCCTTTTGCCAAGACGAAGAAAAAAAGGGGGGGGGGAATAAAAAGAAAAGTACATGTGACAGAAGCACTGCAACAGAGCTTTGGAGGTGAATCACAGAAAGGCTGTTGTTGCCATCTGTCGCATAGTGGCAGCTCCTTGACAAGATACTAGCAAAGGAGAAACAGTCCTTTAACCCAAAGGACATACTGCATTGGCATGTTGCTGTGACGTACATGCTTAACTGAGGGGCAAGTGTCAGTATTTGTACTCAGTGGTATTAGGAAGAAAGCTCCAGAAAAATGGAGTGTTGACAGTTTTGTGGTCAAGTTGACGAGCCTGGGAATTTAATTCCCAACGTTTCCTTTCTTGCTTATTTTTAGAAAGTCTAGAATATTCTACCCAGCTATCCGTGTCTCCATCCATTCTGTTCATTTCAGGTGGGTATGTAGTCTTTTTAAGATCAGAATGGCTGGGCCCCTTCTCTTAATTAAAAGATGACAAATTGCTTTTTTTTCCCTGCCCTGGCACCGAGAATGACACTGACGCTTTCGGTTTTCTAGGGAGTGACTGGGAAAATACTGTGGAGGAGGTCTGGGCGATTGTGTTTGTTTCCCCCGGGGCTGTGAATATGATCAGTAATGATTCTTAATTCTGGCAGTGAATTTTACTGTCTTGATTGCCTTATCATATGTTTCATTCTGTCTTTGTGGTGTTTTTTTCCTACAACTGATTAAAAAAAAAATCTCAAAATTAAGAATTCCTTTCTGGGGGTGGTTGAAACCCACGTGATCAAACCTCACTCATTTTGATCATGTAGAGTCTGTTTTCCAGGAGTGCTAGGTATGTTTCAGAATGAAATTCTCTGAATGATGAGCAGAATCTCTATCAGCAATCTTACCATTTTTTTCACAGCCTTCTAAAGATTTATTGAAGTGTTTCATCTCACACTTAAGTGGCAAAGTTGGGGAGAAAGATGTATGACAAGCTAAATATATACCCCTTCCTGTATTCTCCTCCATGTCAAATGCATTGCTCAGCTTCCAAGAAAGATCTACTGTACCTTTTGGTATTAAATTCTGTAATTCTGTGAACGGCTTAAAGTTGTTAAATAGCTGTCAGCAAATCATGTTTCACCTCCCTAAATGTGTTTTATGTTCATCAGACCGGCTAAAAACTAGTAAATGTTTGGCACTAGTATGCACTGTGTAGAGAATCGGGCTCCCTGGATTTATTTTTGGTGGGAAAAGGCATTTATTTTTGTGATTTCATATGGAGTTTTATGGTTGTTAACACACAAGAAGATACCTCAGTATTTAAGTCCGCAAAGAGAATGCTTAAAGAAACAGTGACCTAAAGCACCCAGTAAGAGCAGACTATTTTATATACCTGGTGAGAGTGCTGTAGTCCTGTGCTGGGAGCAGGATGGGGGAAGTGAACTGGCTAACTCGAGATCTTTTTCATTTGTGTATTCTGACTTATGGTTCTTCTCTGTTAGTATTTATATAGTGCTGTAAACTTAGCCAGTGGTTTTACAAGCATTATTTTAAGACAGGCTAAGGGGTTTAATGTTGGTCTTGTTCTTACCTAAATTGTAGACAATACACAGAGGGGAAATTAGGGAGACTTCTTGGCCAGAAATGTCAGAAGAAAAGCGAGGTTAATTAGGAGGGCTTTCTGGAAGGAACTGAGAGAGCAGAGAAAAGCGAGACCAAAGAGCGTATGTCTGTGTATGTGTCACAGACAGGGATATAGCAATCACAGCTGAGGGGAACCAGAGCTGCTGTCATAAAGGGGCCGACTCTGAGCTTAGAACAGCTGTAAATTTTTTACAGATTTGTTGCAGTGATGCTTGTTAGACGCATTCATGGCTGTGATACACTAAGTGAAGGTGAACTTTGGAATGAAGACGTGTGGTGTTGATGAGTGGGAGTGTAATGGCATGGAGGGAGCATTGAAGCAAAAGCAGGAACTGAAGGTGTCATCATTCCAGCTCAGATGGTGCATTTGTTTCTTCACAGGCACCTTAGACTGAAAACTGAATCTTTTTCTTCCCTATCCTCAGAGAATTCAAGATTTAACTGCTTTCATTTGTAGGACATGAACCTCAGTCATTCCAAGTCCTCAGTTTTAATGTCACGAAGTGTATAATTCTGAGGGTATGTAGTCAGTATAAACAGCTGGAATGTTTAATTTTTAAAATAAAAACAAATAAAAGTAATTAGCATTTGAAAAATACTGCTTTTAGAAAAATAAGTAGGAACTTTCTTTGAAAGAAGAATGATTAAGCCAGTATTGGAAATTTTCACAAAATATAACAAGCTTCCCAGCTTGTTTTGTCATTTACAAGTACGCTGAGTACAAGCTGGTTTTGGCATGTGTCTGTGCAGGAAGGTTTGAGATCTTGTAGTTACTGCAGTTATCAATGATAGTGCACGTTCAGGCCTGCCACCTTTGTGGAGTTCTGCAGAAACTGTAAAAACTTGAAATGTTTGTGGGTTTGAAGGCAGATTTAGTATTTTTTTCAGCACGCTACTCTACCCTTCTTCCTTTGCTCGTTTACCTTATATCTGTGCCCATTAATTCATGGTAGACTGTCCTCACTACAGCAGTATCTCTTCAGACACTGCTCCAGTTTTATCACTGGCTTGGATAGCCATTGCATAGAAGTATTTCTGCTTTCCTCATAAGTGGGAATACTTTCTTAAAGTTAGTGGTCTGTGACCTTTTTGAGCATCCTTATCCCAAGATAAACCTTCGGTCCTATTTGAACCTTTTGGATTTGTGGACCGCTAAAATTTGTCAAGTGAATGCCCAGACCTCTACATAGGGAATTTAAGCCTAGATTTGCTTTTCTTGGTCACTTTCCACAGTTCTTTTCAAAGTACTGTGGAGGTGCCCACGGAACAAGGACCACAGGTCAACAACCATTGGTATATGTTGTTGGAACTTTCCTCCCAAGGTGTTTATTTCTTTTTAGTCTTGTAGTCTATAAGGCTTCTGGTTTTTGGTCTCAAGAGAGCTTACTCCTCTTTACATGGAGAAGCTGCAACTTTTTTTTTTTTTTTTTTTAACATGAAGCTTGGACAGTTTGCTGTGAAACTTTGGCCATTGTTAGATCCACCTTTTCCAAAGCTTTGCTGTGCACTTTCAACCGTTGCCATTGCCTGGAAGCCATATTATATCTTGATGTTCCAACACTTTGAAGCCTTGAAATCCTTGTGGCCATTCCTTGTGGCCATCCTTGGGGTCCTGTGGGTTTGTTGGTAGATGGTCGCTATTTCTTCAAAGAATGAATGATGCTTTTTCTTTTCCAGTTCTTTTCTTGCTTCTATACTTTGATTCAGGTCTCACAAATTTAAACTTTTGTCAGGCAGAAGAGTTTCCTATGGCAAACAAATCTTATCCCAGTCACTAACTGCAGAACATGACATTGCTGGAGGACTACAGTTGCCCTGTGGGCTACAAAGTCTTTTGGTAAGCCTGCAGTGGTGCTTGCAGTCAGATACAGGAGGGGGATCTCAGATAGGGTCCTTTAGCCTTAAAAGTCTGCCAAAGCATTTCCCACTGAAAATGGGAGTGGGGAGAACCTGTGATAAATACTGATCACTTACCATTGAATTCAATGCTTCTGGTATAAAATAGGTGGCCTGGCCATTTTTGTTCTCCTGTTTGGCTTTTGGCAGGAGGTGCTAAAAGGTGCTGTTATACAGAGATATAACTGCCCATTAAGGGGTCTCCTCCAACAGTGATGATAGTACTGAGACCTGGAAGCATCTCGAGGTGCTTGCAGCTGTTGAGAGCTGGCGTTCATGAGCAGACTGACTGTCGTGGCGTTCAGAGTGATGACAAGGAGACAGTCAGTTCACTCTGGATACCTGCATGATGGTCTGTTCTGCAGTTTGTGGGTCACTCGTTCTTGTCCAGTCAAGGCTTGCATTTTGCTTATTCATAAAAGAAAATAATTGTGAAGATGATATTGTTGCATCATAACTGTGAGAAACCAGGGCATACAGTTTTCAGATGTGTCTAAGTCCTGTTGAAACACAAGTGGTGTAGATCCTTTTGAAAAAATAAGCCAATGCCACTGCTTAGCCATGGGTATGGAAGAAGGCTTTAAATATATCAGAGGCTTATGGTGAGAAGCTAAGAGGCAAGACGATGACCTTGAAAACTCTGGTAAGTTGATATTGTGCTGAGATTTACTGATCTATCTCAGTAGTATGCGAGCTTCTTCCTGAGAACTGGGTTACTGAGGGTCTGTTCTAGTCAGCAGAGACTTGAAGTTGCATGGTTAGTTCTCCCCCATCTTTTGTATAAGTCCAGGGAGCTAACTTGCAGATATATAATAAAATAACACTCATTCATTAAAATCTTTAGTTAGGCACTATTTATGTTATTTTGAGGCATGATAAATTTTCAAAGCTTCAAGTGGCAAAAAAAAAAAAGTGTAAAATATTTGTATTGTGCAAGTTACACGCTCTGTAAATAATTAATACTGCTTCCTTCCACAGCTATTTGGACATAGGAGAAACAAAGAAAAAACCTGCAGAGGTCAGTAATGAGGTAAGATGTCTGAGATATTTAAGGAATAAGCCTGCTGTTAGTATTAGTGACATCTCTGCATTTATGCCTGAAATTCTTGGGTTTCATATTTATTATGTTCAGAAATAATAAAATTATCTAGTATTCTGAACATAGTATTTCAATGATTACAGTATTACTTTGATTGTTCTGAACTTGATGAACTAGTTGTCTTCCTCTCAGCTTTCTGAATTGCTATGTCCAGTAATAAACTTTCCGTAAAGAAAATCTTGTGGTGTTGTCATTGGAGATGTTCATAAACCTAAGGGGTCTTTTTCATGCAGAAAAAAGATGATGGAAATGAAAAGCACAATTTTAAGTGGAGAACTTCGGGAATTTTGGACAATGAAATTTTCTTCAAAACTTGGTATTTTCTCTAGAGAAAAGATATTTTTGTTTGAATAACTCAGTTATTCATTTGCAAGCATGAAAATGCTTTTTTCCTGTGAAAACTGGTGTTGATTGAAAACTTCTAACGAGTCCCAGTCCACAGTCCTCCAAATTCCCATGTTTCAGAAAACCTAGTATCCAGATTTGTGTGGGACATGTGACTCTGCATTATTTTTACATTTTTATTCTGTATAGAAATAGATACGATTATTGGCAAAGATTTGCAATACAGCTTCCACCTGACAAAAAGTGTCATCTCACAAATTTTTCCTTTACCTTTGGTTTGTGCTCTCATGCTATATTTCCAGCAATTTAATGGTTTGTGTAATAGTGTCTTAATGATGTAGACATATTAAAAGACCCTCAAAATTGGACAAGCTTAGTGCATAATGGCATTTGCTGTGATACTCTGATACTTCTTATTCAGAGACTATAAAATATGACACAAGCAGTGACTGCTAAAATTGGTTATAACTTTGTAACTTTTTTTTTTAAATGAGCATCGTCAACAGGAAGATCAAATTCAATAGAAAGTCTGAGATTTGATTTGCTATTACAAGCACCAACTGAGCTTACTGTAAAGTTGATTTTTCTTGGTTTATTTATGCACTTGACTAGAACATTGTAGGAGATAGTTTTGTTGTTTTGTGGAGCCATTCATGTCTGTTATTTGGGGTCTTTTTCACAAAGGAAAGAAAACAATTTTGAAAAATAAGAAAAAATAATTAGACACTGATGAGGCAGCAGGGTTATACTCTATTGCTGAGATGTATATAAAATAGAGCAACATACCTGCACATATGCACTGTCTAAGCTTTCCCATATCTTTTATTCGTAAATTCGATTTTTGTCCTCCAGCATTTTCTTATTCCAGTCCTGAAGTGTCCTCTGGTCAAAATTTGTAAATCTTGCTTAAACTAGTTACTATAATGTTGCAAGGTGAAGAGATAGAGATTTGTGTAATTCGTCTCAGCTTTAATTGTGATCTAAGTAAGAGATTATAATTATTTCTGAGATAAAAGGTTTGTATACTAGCACTATYGCACTTACCTGAACTTTCTGCTCATAAAGCAGAGTTCTGAACCCCCCAAACTGGTCTTTACTATTTTTCTGAACACCTGAATATGTAGGTAGCATCATATTTTATTCTAAAACAATGTCTGGGCTAAAAAGAAAGTGATTCTTGCATATCCAGGAGGAGGAAAAGGGAACATGAGAAAATTGTTTCTGATTATCTCTGAAAATGTGGTGGATTGCATTCACTGTAATGTGCAATTCCCATTAATAAAGTTGTGTAGTGGGACTGATTCCATATACACTTTGCTGAAAAGATGGTTGCCTTCATGGAAGGCTCCTAACCAAATGTTCTGATGCTGTCAATTATCAGCACTACTACAGGGCTTGCTACTTTAAGGACAGTTTTGAGGCTGGTGATTTTGCTGCAAATCCTTAAAAGGTTCTCAATATAATAGAAATTCAACAGAGAGGAGTTGGGGAAGTAGTACTAGTTGGGTTTTTTACTTACAGTTGCATGTTTGATAAGAGAAACTTCTATAATTCCTCCTGGAATCAGTGCTTATTGTGTATTATTTTAACATTTTTGGCAGTCTCAGAGCTTTGAAGTAAACCAGGATAAACTATGCATTATTTCAGCTTTTTCTGTGCGATTTGGCTATGTTTGCAGTCTCYGCAGACTCTGTGGAGTGTTTAACTCCTCATGTTGAGTTTCATTTTATGTAATTGACTTATTTGGGAGGAGGAGTCCTAAAAATAAAATGAAACCTGGTAACAGGTGTTCATCTGGGCGTATGAAGAACACCATTTTCATGGCCTAATCATTTAGTTCTAGGAATGAACTTTCAGGGGTTTGTTGTCAGAAGTTTTAATGTCTAAATACATTTATGTTAAAATGATTTGAGGAAACAAGTTCTGTTTTTACTTTTTTTTTTTTTTTTTTTTTAAAGCTTCACTTCCTCATCTTGAAATCAAAAAACTACATACATGTGAAGACCAGGAAGGGCAGCAGTATTGCTACATTTTTATTCTCTTTGATTCTGTTGGATTTGCATCAACAAATACAAAATTATGTTTTTTCATTGAGCCCTGTAGGCGTCTTTGATGCTAGCCCACAAAGATGTTTTGCTTCCGTCGGGCATTATTTTAAATTGTATTTCAGAAATAAAACCTTCCTTATTTGTTTCATTAGAAGAAAAAAAATCAGTGCATGTCTGAATGACAACATTGCAAAAGAAAAAAGAAATGTGTGGTTCAGTCCTGCAAGCACAGCCATGCGTAGTTTTAAAGATGTAAATTGCCTTATTGACTTCAGCAGAAAGACTAACATGAAATTATGCATGTACAGAGAAATTTGTGGATCAGATCTGAGTTCCTAGTATTATGAAAGGCTGAGAGGGTGGGGGGAGAAGGGAAGAAAGGAAACAAAATTACTTGGTTAATTATTTGTCTCACTTTAGCTTTGTGAGCTCCTTGCCAGAGCAAAGACTTCTGTGCCAAATATTGAACAAAAAGCTCAGTGGTGGTCTCACAGACGACTTCAGGCTAACATCAGGGTATGCTTTTAGACCTACCTTTGCTGGAATACTTCCTCTTCGCTTTGTGCTGATGCCGAAGTGTTAACCTGCTCTCCCTCATGAGCTCCACCGCTTTGTTTTGCCCAAACGTCTTCCGAACAAGATAGAATTGGTCAGGGCTCCCTGGTTCTCTGGATACTTGGGGCATTTGCATGGTTTCAGTTGTGCTGCAGTTAATCTGAGCCTTGGACAACAGCAATGACTGTTCTTAAAGTGTGCTCCTGGGGATGGCCTGCCTCCCCTCTGGTCTGGCCACTGCTTGGGTCCCACAAGAAGCTGGTCTTTCTCTGAATGTGATCGTGAGAATGAGCAATCACAGAATAAATGGCCTCATGCCCCAGTGTTCCTGAGTGTTAGTGATGCACTCAGAATTGATGTGGGCCTTTTCTGTTGCCCTTGGGAGGAGGTGATCTTGAAGCTATTAGCACTGGCTTGCCCTAGGCCAAGCTTTGGAAGCATATGGATCCTGACTTGGTGGTGGTAACAATAATTTTGATGTTCTGTACCTGCATAGTGCTGTTTATCAAGGATCTGATAGCTTTAAACAGATATCACAGAAACAGTATTTGAGAAATTAATAGTCAATGGTTAAAGTCATCGTACTTATTCACAAGGAGATGAACTCTGGTTTTATGAAGTATGCTTAATTTGGCATTTCCTACCTGCTGAGGGTTTCTCAGTGTTAAGTTTTTCTCGAGTATAACAATTGCAAATATCTATTTCTGAGTCTGATTAATGAAGAGAGAGGCAAAAGGAAGAAAAACATATGCAGTAGCTGTCTGTAGATACACTGTGTATCTGTATGCAGCTGTAAGTTTTCCTTTGTATTAGTTAAACTGCCAAATGTTTGACATCTGCTTTTGGGAGTACTTTAGTGTTGTTCTTTGAAGGCAGCATCTCAATTACTTTAAATTTGCATACAACTAGGAGTCTTGTGTCAAACTAAAACAGGAAAGAATACATGTTGAAAATATGGTGTAAATATACATTCAGAAAGAAGAGTAGATGAAAAAATACAAAACATGAGTTTCTTACTAAACTCCTCTCACTTTTCTCATGGAGTGACGAAATGAAGTAAGTGATCAGAAATTTTTTTCTCTTCTTTACTGAAATCTGTATCTGCAAGTCTGATTTTGTACGGAAAGTGTTCCTGAGCAAAGAGCAAGAAATTTAAGGAATAATTTTTGCTTCATGGATTCTGAGAACTAGTCTAAAGTTATTCTTTAGTGTCCATCCTTGTAAGGTGACAAGATTTAACATTCGGGGAGAGATTCTGTCCCTGACAAAAGGAGTGTTCATTACCTCTGTTACACTCTGGTTCAAGTTTAGCTGGGGCTTTGCAAATACCATGTTCCTGTGGGCCCATAAGATGCACCTTGCCTTGCCTGACGCAGTTGGTGCTGACARTGACTCACAGCTAGTAAGGACGTGTGTTCTCTACAAGTAACGAGGAGCTTTGGGGAAGCCTTGGTCAAGAGGGTCTTTATGTAAGTATGCTGTTACAATACAGCAATTAATAAAATATACAATATTGTATAATTCATTAAACACTACACATTCATTAAACATTACACATCTATTTAATGTAGAGATGGAACGTGCAAACTGTTGTGATTGTCTGTAAGAAGGGTAAGTGGTGGAATGGTTTGGGAAGACGCATTACTTCTGTCTAAAAAGATAGATTTATAGATGAGAGTCTGTACCACTAAAATACCAATGCTGTGTCAGTAGTTGATTTCACCATGGGCTGTCTACAGCGAAAGATGGATCGGGTGGAAGGAGTATATTACCTGTTGCCCAAGAGTAGTGTCAGTGTGACAGTGCCCCACGCTAAGTGGGGCTGTGTAAGAAAGCTTGCACTTCTGCTTTTTTCTAGTGTATCGGCTGCACATAACAGTTCAATTTCAAGGGCTTTTCTTTTAAAAATAAGCATAGTTATAAAAATAATTGAAATATGACAATAATAACAATGCTGTTATAATCTTGCAAAATAATTATAGTCTTGGCCTGTGAGGCCTGACCATCAATCAGAACTGGGTCTTTAAAAACAAAATACTATTAAAAAAGCCTGTAGTCACTGTGCTACTCATATCATAAATTATGAGGTGGTCTTGAACTAAATCATCTCACATAGTATTTCTAATATCAAGAATAGATTTCTTTAATCCAGTTTCTGGATTTTAAAGTCTAATAATTCACTGGTCTAAGGCCTCTAAGTGACTAAAGTAAATGGGCCAAATGTTCAGCTAATGGAAAACAGCTGTTTTTATACACTTCATTGGAATTCACTGATCTACCCCAGCTATGGACTTGAACTAATAGTCCAGTCTTTTTAGTTTGTTTTGCGACATACTGCTGAAAAGCCCCGTTCTTCTGGGTGAAGTTTTCTATATAGAGCGGTGTTAGTATAGAATGATGAACAAGGGAGGACCACAACAACATCTTACTACAGCATGGTGTAGTTTATGATAGAAGCAAAGCACATGACAACAATACTGAACATTTTCTAGATGTTTCTAAGAAGCAGGAGTTTCAGTAGTGTCTCTTCATTTGATGTCTGTAGTTCATAGTTGTCAGTGGTCATTGACTTTGGTAGACTTTGAACCATTCCTAGGGCAGTGAAGGAGGTGGGATGCTGCTGAATTTGCAAAAATACCAATGGTAATTGTGGTGCTTTAACAGTCACTGGATTTCAAGGACAGTTCAGTGCCTTGATACCATTTTTGCCTTTGCAGATCCTCCTCAGAATGTCATACTTATGCATGTGATAAAGAGAATAGTTAGAGAAAATTGATAACTGCATTAAAAAAATAAGGGATTTTGGAATGGGAAAAACCTGCAAGATCCTTTTCTGCTCACTTCAGAGCATCAATCTGCGATTTGTTTGTAATTTCATATTAACTTTGGATTTTCATTCCCTGATTTCTGAACTACTCTTTGATGCAGTAACATTTGTGCAATTACCAAGCACATACAAGTTATCCCCTGCTGTGTGCTGCTAGAACTGGCTGAGGTTTGAAGCCACATCTCTGTCTCTTCTTACTTCAGCCTCTGTAATGTGTATTGGGAACCTCCTTGCCTGTTTGCATGTTATGCTCTTCAGCAGTAGCAGTTTGGGAAAAGCCCTTGGATCTCACACTGCTGTAACACCAGAGCAATGTGCCACTTGGCAGATTTTCACTGTGCTGCAAATTCACTTGACTGGAAGCGTGTGGGAGGGAAGCTGATGGTCAGAAGGGTGAGCTGCAGGTAATGAAGAGGGAGAAAGAAAAAAAAATAAGGCAATGAACACCAGTGGGGAAGAGAGACAGGCTGACTGTATGAGCAAATTTTATCTAGTCTAAGTTTTTTACTGGCGTGGTAATACTCATCTCTTTCCCTTCTGTTTTGCTGTTTATCCCAGCAGGCAAGTGCTAACRTGTTTTCTGTGCTGTAGCATTGTGGTAGCTGTTCTGCATGGAAGACTGCAAGCTGCTTAGGAAAAGTCTAATTTTTCGATTCCAGTTTTGTGGCCTCTGCAACAAGCTAATCCCCCAGACATGTCACATCCCTTCTTAGTGTAGACTTTCTGGGGGAAGAGTAAGGGTGGAGGGATTCAGATTTCTGTCTGCTCCCTTTTTCAACCAGAGGCAGTAGTAAGAGTAAAAGAAGACACTTGTCCCAAAATCATGAGAAAATTGTATGCCAGCCTCAGCAGATGGCAACTAGGCTCTAGGCTGTTTTAAATCCCCTGGTAGACCCCTCACACTGTAACAATATACGTCTCTCTTTCTCTCTCTTTTTTTTTAAATTATTATTATTTTTTTTACTGTTACATTCCTTGATAGGGAAAGTAGTAAAAATATTTTATCCTGACCCAAGCTAAAGCTTTGGTGCAAAATCCTCAGGTATATATCTGTCCTTCACTTCTTTTGATAGCTAAGCTTCTTGTTTTGAAAAAGACATTCCTTTTATAGTGAAGGTGATTTGCAAGTACAAGTGCATTTTAAATGATGTGCTTAAGTAGTCTAACAAATCTCTTGAGGAAGTATGGACCAACATAGTTACCATTTGTTTATTATAAGCTTATTTGTTTGTAAAAGATACTGAACATTGTTTTGCAAGTATAATGTGTGAAGTATGGACATTTGTATTTCTTTAGGCACTATCTGTGATCTAGACGGTCTCCTCCTGGTAACTCAAAAAGATTTCAGTATCATTTATGACAATTATTTCTTCTGTCTGCATCCTTTAAGTGCATCTGCGTTGCAAGGCAATGGGGTCTCTGTTCATGTGCGGACAGTGATGTGATTGGATTAATTTGTAAAAATTGAATTTTAAACTTTATAATGTTGCCTCAGTTTCTCAAATGATTGTAATATATGTGTTGGATACATTGGCTATACCTTGTCCTTAACATGCTTGCATGTTTTTACCAAATATATTTTTATGCAAAATGCCAGTATTCATAATCATTGTGTTTATTTCAAACCTAGTATTTACCTTGTCCGACAAATAGTGTACATGCCTAATCATGAGAAAAAAGTTGCCATTTTTTGGTGAGTGAACTGTGGAGTCACTTAAACTTTTAGCTCTCAGTTAGAAATTGTCCATTCATATTTTCTCTATAGAAGACATAATTTTGTGAGGGCAAGGAAGTACCTGAAAGTATCTTAGAAATGATCCCAGTATGTGCAAATTACAGCCATTTGGTTCCAAAGCGATCTAATTCTCACAGAAGCAAGATTTTCCTAAGAATCAGAAACAAGTAAACACAATTTGTGCTACCCCAAAATTACTGTACACAGAATAATGGTACATCTGGAAATTAAATATATATAACACTTCACTTTGTATTCCTGTGCCAATGTACAGAACAAAACCCTCTTGTTACTCCATGTCTGACCAACTTGTTTTCTTTTATTGTTTGTGTCAGAGACTGAATAAGGAATTCTTAATTTTCTGATGCTGAATATACTTAATTCTACTGTGGATGTAGTATATAGAATAAGATTATCAAAATATAAATGTTAAAAAAATGCAATATACATCCTTAATCTCTCAAGCAAYATCTTTAATAGGTAAATTTTGTATGGCACTGTTTGGTATTTAGTATCCTGGTTACATAATTAGCACAACAAGACATACAAAACAGTTACTCTTCCCGAGTGTTCATAATCTAATACCGGGAGGATTCAGAGAAGAATTGACCAGGCATCCAGTTAAAACATAAGCTCTGTCTTTTTTTCTAATTGGGACTATGAATTCATAGAATTACTGTTCGGATAGTTGTATATATCTGAATTGTATAATTCTGACTATTTTAATTAAGAGCTTGCTTACAGATGGATTTAGTGGATTTTGGAGCAACAGAAATACTTGTAGAGGCTTTGGCTTAGGCCCATGGAGATTTCTTGGTCTATTTTGAGTTCAATATGAAACTTGAAAGTCAGTTTCTTCCTCATAATTAACACGGCTGCCTGGTTTTGTAGGGTAGCTGCTCTTTTTTTGTGTGTGAGGAGGGTGGGAGAAAGGGGAGAAGTACTAGTACTGAAGTCAAGTGTGTTGGTCTCATCATAAACTAGTTGCTGCATGTTAAATTTACTTACTGGAAGCATTAACAAGTTTTACCTTTGATTAAAAATGATGAAAAATTTGATTTTTTTGTAATTGCTTTTCGTTCTTCAGCTGTCACTGTTCACAGGTTCAAGCCTTTCTGATCAATCTCAAAGGCCAGAGATTTCCTTTTGGTTTAGTTGAGTGTAAGGGGTTTGGGAAAAATGCACAAATTGTGAGAGGTAAAAATGGTTAGAATTGGCAGTGTTATGTCAGTGACAGAAATGAACACCAGGATCTATTTTGCTTGAATAAAGTCTGCATTATTGATCCCATTATTGTGTGTGTTGTAAGCATTGTAGGGTATAGCATCGTGCAGCTTGGAGAAGAAATACGAGCTGTTTTGGAGATCCAGAAGCAACACAAGATATGCTGTATTTTGGAGCATTGCACAAGCTAATTCCTGGGCAGAGAAGGCCATGCCGTTGTGGTATTGCTTCTAGGAGGCACCAGTGAAGCTGTTCTGATTTATCCGAACTGAAGATCTGGCCCCTAACCCAATGCCAAGAAATAAGAGAGATGTTGAGTGAAACTTTTTTTTTCCAGAGGTTGGCTATATAGGGCAGGACTTATCCCCCAGATGCACAGGGAATATAGTTCACTTAGACTGGCTGGGAAGGAGGGAGATTTACTCTGGAGGTAAACTGAGTGATCCCAGATATTGCTTTTGGAAGAGAGTGGCTTTAAATACTTTGGGAGTTTTGTAGGAGCTTTGCTGTCTAGAGGACTCGTTGAATCCGTATGAACCAGTTCGTTTCTGGCTCATCTATGCATTATGTGGGCTGAGAAGTTTGTGTACCTGCCGTTATGTGGTGACCTGTCTATGTAAGCTTGGAGGAGCCAGTCAATTAATAGCAATTAATAGCATAGTTCATTAGTTTATGGCTGCATTGTACTATGCAGTGTAACATCTAGCAATACAGTAGCAAGGAACACAGCTTATCCAGGTTAATTCCTGTGTAGCATCACTGGAATGGTTTTGTACTGACGRAAGACCCCTGTGAATCTGACTCTGAACCTTAAATCAGAGTCTATAAAAATGCCTCTTTATAAAAGGTCTCATTTCCATGAGGTAGGTAAAAGAAAATGTTTCCCGTGCTGTAACAGGTATGTAAGTAACTTTTATCTTTTTAATTTGCTTTTTGATCACTGAACCTTGAACATTCCTTTCTTTCACATCACAGGATGGTGATGGTGTATATAAATGGGGTTTTGGTTCTTTTGACCCCAGTTCTACCCTAAGGGAATGCAAATATTTGTTCTCAGTTTTCCTGGGCACATTGATTAACAAACAGGCCATTGTAACAAACTGGCCAAGCCATGGCTCATTGCATGAGCTGATAAGTTTGGTATGTGACATTGTGTTGAAATATTTAAAACTTCAAAAGGTTAGCTATAAAGTGATGCAAGGAATGAGTGAGATGTTAGTAACACTCAAGACTGTATTAATACAGCAGTAAGAAAGCCCAGCTCTTAAGCCTGTGTAAATCAAAACAGCATTATATGCACAGAGCATTTGGTTCAGGGAGGTTAGGTTTTTCGGGTGTTGTTTTGCTGTCATGCAGAATGACTTTATAAAAACATGCAAACCTGTAAATCATGCAGTTGCTTAATTTGACCCCTTTGATTGGAGGGGGTAATACATTTCTGGTAAGAAAAGGAAATAGTAATATCATTTCTTAGCTATGGGTATCTTGCTGCGTCTTCACAGCAGCCTGGGAAGGGGCTGCCAGACTTCTGTATTTAACAAGTCAAGAGTTATTTAATGAAAAGACAAGCTAAGAGTGGCATTTTTCTATTTTTTAACTATCCTCAAGTGCATAAAAATCACCCTGTTTTTTAGAAGCTAAATATGCAGCATGATATATTCGGAAGACATACTGTTTTGTAAGCAATATACTTTTCTGGTATAGGAGGTTTGATTCTGTAACGTTGCACACCTCTTGCAAGCCCTGAGTACCCAACAGGAGGCTGAGTAATGTGCTAGGTCTGTCCCACTCTCTTATCTATATTTGTGTAGAATGTGTGAAAGGTTTAATGTAGCGTTCATAGAGCCAAAAACTTTAAACATAGTGATTAACAAACAGCTTTATGTCAGCCAAAAGAAATTTACACCGTTTTGCTACATTGGTGTATTTTATAACTCTGTCACCGAGACCAGAAAGAATCTTTGGGCTATAACCAACTTGGTGGTAGCAAGTACAGTTCTGGTCCCACAGTAGACACAGCTTTCTCCTGATACAGTTCCATTTCAGGGATTACGTTCTTTACCTTTTACTGGTTAACACATTTATGCAGAAAGAAGTGAAAGCCATTCTTTGTTATCTGTGTTACAAACAAACGTACGGGGTACTGCTTTAGTGTTGCTGAAAATCCTTATGTGAATAGTCATACTCACTGATTTTTCCCTGTAATGCCACACGTTATGTTGCCTTCCCAGTGTAACATCTCTCCAAGTTAGAAGCATTGCATGAACAAGTGATCTCGATCTTTTTTGTGATTGCTAAGCCCATCCCTAATGTTTGAAAAAAGAAAATAGAATAACTTGAAAATTGAAAGAACTTGTTTTTAGTTGATCTTCAGTCTTTCAAAGGGTCAGCTGAACATAAATGTAATAGATACTTTTGTATGAAAATTATTTTAAATTAGTGTGTATATTTTATATATAGTATGTGTGTGTATATGTATACACATGTGGGTATATATGTATAAATACATATACACATTATTTTTACACTTGTATATGCATGTCTGTGTATGTGTATATATATGCACTAATTTAAGTTGGTTTTCATACAAAAACTATATATGTGGATATATGTGGATATATATATAATAGTATACCGGAGGTATGGTTTATCTGCTGATCATATTGTTTTATTTTTTGCCAACAGTCAACAGTGGAAGATGTAAGTACCTAAAGTAGATCATGTTGTGCGTTATATGTGTTTGCTGTGTGTTGTATGTGTTTGCTTAATTTTGTGAATATTTAGTGTATTTTAGAGCATAAGAGAAAATGTTGTGCAGAATGTTGTTATACAGCAACTGAGAGTTTTGTTTATCATGCTTCAGTTAGATGATGATCTGCCTGTTGGCTGTCTATTTTCACATGGCTGTTGGGATGGAGGGTGCTCAACTGCAGCTAACATTCAGCAACACAAATTCAACTACAGTGAATTAGAACCAAAACCGAAAGCTTGGCTCTAAGAGAGAGACGGCAAAAAGTGTCCTGAAATTCAAGTGTTTACAGAGGTCTTGAACAACGCAGACTGTGATCTCAGCTCCCAGAACATACCCTGTGTTGAGTTTAGCTTTTGTTGATTTTAGCTATTTTGTTTTTCCCAGACCTGCAAAGTGCTTTCACGGGTTATTTCGCAGGTGGTAACTCTCTTCTGAATCAAGAAAGAACCAGAGTGCTCTTTGTGTAAGGGACACTGTGGGAAACACCAATTTCTGTGTAGACTAGGAAGGTGAAAATCATGGTGGTTACAAGTGTCATTGATCCCATGGTGTATTTCCCAACTGCTTTTGGCTCCTCTTGCCTTGCAAATTCCAATTTGATTAATTGCCTCCAGCTTGCTTGAAGATCCCTGTGAATTTCAACTGGTACAGTGATCTTTCCTTCCTTTTCTGAATGTATTACATTACTGCTATATGTTGTCATGTAATACCTCAGATGAGTATCTCATCACAAATTACGAAGTTCTGGCAACATTTGTCAGTAGGATATGGAAGCTGCCATTAAATGGGTCTTTTGAAACATACCGAAAACTTACAAAATTTAAAGATAAAATCATAATGGGGCCAGACCACTGATTAATGTAAATCTGCTTATGATTGCTGACGTAAATGGGAAAGTGTTGATTTACATCAGCTGAGAGTCTGGCTGGTGAAATTAAAAGAAAATAAAGGATTTAGGGTCTAGTGATGCTGATTCCTAATGTAAGCACAGACTTTCACCCAAGACCGCATCTTTGTTAATATGTAACTCTGTAGTGCCACAGGGGTCAGACTATTCCAGACATTGAGCGGTTGTGGTACCTCCTACAAACAATATATGAGCACAGTCGTGTATTCTTTAATTAAATCCTGGATTAGGTCTTCCACTTGTGTAGTTTGGCATAATTCCATACTTCAAAAGAACTATATTGATTTATAGTAGTTGAGCAGTTGGTCTTTTATTAATGCATACTTCTGTGCATTTAAATTATGCTGCTTTCTTTGGAAAATAAATTCTTTTCATACCCATAAATACTTTAACATTGGTCAGGCAAAAGTTGTTTTAAACTTAAAGACTGTGCCAGAAAAAAAGAAATGAACAGGACAGTTGGGGTTAATGGTAGGAATGGTGTATAGGGTGCTTTTTTTTCCTTTTCTTTTCTTTTTTTTTAATTATATAGAAATACCCACACTACTTTTTTAAAAAGGTGGCTTTATGGTAGTCTAAGGTAATTTGTGTTGAGGTTTGTGCTGTTGTGCTTGGAGAACTTGATACATGATGCTGCAGCCAAAACATATGTTCAGCTTCTCCACTTTTTTGTTGTTGTTGTAATTTATGTATTTATATTCTACTTTCCTTTCTTTCATGTGCAGAATCAGTGTYCCTGTGTCCTGGATGAATATAATGAGTTTGTCTTTCTTTTGTTCTCTGAAGCAGATCAGATGTAAAACATGCCTTCAAAAGGCCAGCAGTCCCAAAGAAATTAGCGATCCCTCCTCTTCCAGACAAACAACGGTAGCCTAAACATCTGCCTAGGAGCATGTGGGAGCTCAGAGGAAAGATGGAGCACGTTTACCCCTGCTTTTCCAATAGGGAATGACAAAAAGCTGCGAGTTCTGTACCAGCATCTCCCAGTGTCCGTCTAATTTAGTCTGGGCTGTTCTGTTCCAAGCTCCCAGGAACTGAGGCCTTCTCTGTGCACAGTGTTAGATACCTGTGTGGTGTTTTAAGCAAGTTAATATTGTCATAGTCATCTTGGCATTTCTGCGAGCAGATTTTTGTGGCGTTGCATTAGCAAATGTAATATTGTACTGATGTATTTTTTACCTTTAAGTATAGGAGGCAAGTTTGATTTGATTTCAGTAGGCTTAGCAAAACAATACAGGTTTGTATTTTATTTTATTCTTATTTAGGCCATGTTAAGATAGAAAAGAAAAATATGAAGTCTCTGCCCATGTTGGTTCCATCTTGCCATCCCCTGCAGTATGCCTGTTTGAGAACAGGGCCGTCTTGTTTGCCAGGTAGGCCAGAGAAGGCTGCTAGAAATATTAATGTCTCTTTGAGAGAGTAACCCAAAAGACAGGCTTGCAAGCTGATGCCACTGTATCTATTATTGGCAGAAATATGAACCTTCAAATAACAAACGAGCCCTTAATGTCTGTCAGGTTACTTGTTTTCTCATGAGGCCAGTGATTGGGCTGCATACAATAACATGGTGGCCTTCTGAGGTGCCTGCATCAAAATTAATGGTTTCATCAGCTTGCGGGAACAAYTAAGTAATTGGACGCACTTGGGACTATCCTAAAGTACTTCTTTATGTTTAGTGAACATTTTCTAACTAGCTCCAATGAAGTGTGGTCATTGAAACATAAGTGATGCACACTGGATCAAAGAACTTGGTTTGATGGCCTGTTTAGAGTTCATGAGAGCTTGGGCATAGATATCAACCGCAGAAGTGAGCCTCAGGGATGGATAAAACATCAACTTTTCTAAAAGTGATATAAGGGTTTTCTAATGAGGGAAACAGTATTGTGGGTGAGCATCAAACCCCAAAATACTTGCAGTAGATTTACCCACATATTTTCCACTTTCTGCTGTCTAAGTGACCTCTTCTTAAACACTTTGTGCTTTGTCAGCAAATTTTAGCATGCCCTGTGCTCAGCTTGTATCTCATCATCTAAAWAGTATTACGAATTAAAAGTATTTAGCTGTATATTTTTGAAACAGTTAAGGCTTTATAGTGCCTTGGTCACTGCAACCCCGTCTAATTTAGCTCTTAGACATTGCTATCATAAACATAACAATTAGTTGTGAAACAATAATAACGTGTCTTTAAATGTGATTCACATGGTTTTAGCTACTTGGTTGTCCTCAGCTGGCCAGGAGCTGAATAGCTTTGTAAAGCCTTGTGTATCTTGACAGGGTTGTACCCATACTGGCAGGATTTTGAAATTCACTCACAGTGTTGTACCTGAGAGATAGTGATGCCACAGAGAGTTCTGGTTTATGTTGAGGAAATGAAGTAGATAGCTAAGAAAGCACTAGAAAAGCCAAAAGTGGTCAGGGTCTTTGAAAGATTACCTCTGCTGTTCTTAAAGAGATGTTAAGTGTCCTCACTATGGGTTTCCTTTGCTATTGGTTCTGGGCACTCTTACGTTGTTACGTCATATGTCGGCCTTGCTGTGGAAGGTTGAGGAATCATTAGAGACCTGTCAGTAGGCAGAAGAATTTTTAATGGGTATGTTGTATGGCAGGGGGGAAAATACAGGTCTTGCTGAAAGCAAGCAGAAAAGCACATTTAGAGTGATACTGTCCGTGCCCAAGAGACAGTGTGGTGGAACAGTCAAGTGGGATTTGGGCGATGCAGTCCTGGTTCTTCTCTTAGGCTTCTGTGTGATTATGTCAAGTTGTAGTGTTGGCTTCCCTGGCATTAGAATAGGGATAATTCTGCTGAAGTCAGAGTCAAGTGCTTTGAGGTTTACTGATGAAAGCACTATATAAGCATGTTATTAAAAGGGCTAACAGTCCATTTCTTCCAGTTGCTCTTTTGAAGTCTTTAAATATAGTATTTTGGATTTAACAAGGAAAATCTATTCCAGCATTTTAATAATTTTCCTTCTGCTCTCTAATACCTATGGCTAATGCTTGTGAAAGAAGTCTGTAGTGATCTTATTATCAGGTCTGGAGTTTCTACAAGCACAGGATCAATTAGTCTTTTAGCCTTGTAAATGAGATATATTGAGTACTTTATAGGGAATTAGCCTGGCAACCTAGCAGCTATGCAGAGAGGTATAAGGACAGCCTAAGTTACACTGTTCCCACTTTGGATGCAGCCCATGTTTGGAGTCTAAATATTAGGACCAGATGCTATGGAAGTAAATCAGTGTGCCTCAGCCATCAGTAATATACTTTTCAGAAAGTTACCCTCTTTCTTCCAGATTCTGAAGCTTTCTGTTAGGTTGCTTATGTTGGCAAATAACCCTTAATGACTGACAGCAGCAAAATGAGATGTTTTCAGATGTTCCAATTTAAGGTGTGTTTTCTTTTTCTCCCTAGAGACCCAGTAAATTTTCACCCTAAATTTTAGCGACATAAATGACCAGTTATGCTTATGTCCTGAAAAATGTGCTTTGAATGCTTCCGCAAGAATGGCTGTTCTCCTACATTATTTGGCAGCCTCCAAAAATTTCTTTGCCTTCCCTATTTATGAGCTGTATGATAGCAATCTCTTACTCTCTTTCCCAGCTTGTAGTAGTAGGTGTGAATCTCCCACCTGATTCTGAGCACACTGGAGTTCATGGAAGGGCTGTGAACGGAGATTACGTCAGGTAATGAGGCATAGTTTTGTGGACAGACAGTCCAGTAAAGATTATCTCATCATATAAAGCCAAGACAAACATTTATCTATGAGATAGGCCCTATGGACCTAGGCTGCCCAGTCCACAGTCTCTTTCTTAGTCTGGTCCACAAGCACTGCTGGCACAACGCTGCAGTAATATCTTTCTGTTTCTCCTCCTATAGAAAGGTCTGGCCAAAACATCTCTGGGCTTCAGAGCACCATGCCCCCTCTTTGTTCAAGAGGCTTACCTGGTTGCTGTCCTTCACTTGAAATGTTTATACCTGAAGGAATGCCAGTTTTGTTTTTGTTTTGTTTGTTGTTTTTATCCCTAAAAGATGTATTTTGTCTTCAGAATTTGTGCTTGACGTAGAAGTTGCTGTATGAGGTTCTTTGTGTTATGTGGGAAGTCAGATTTGATTATTTTAATAACTACTTTTAGCCTTAGAGTTTGGAGTTTCTAGTAGGTCCAGGACCTCTTTGTTTTCTCTATAGTCTAAGTCTATACGAGAGAAAGATCCAGAAAGCAGTTCTGTGAGTACTAAATTAATTTGTATGAAAACCCATGTGAAGATTTAAAGCGCTGGAGCCCAGAGCCTTTTTTCTAAATTGAAATGGGAGATACTGATTAAATTAGCACAAAGTGTGATAAAACTGCAAGACATCGCATCATTAGATTGCTTTACACAGTGATTGGGAATGTTACCAGTTTAAATAAACTTTGTACATCTATTTAAAGCATGTGTCTATCTGTGCATGCCAGTGTTTAGTCCTTTGAGCTTTTATAGCCTTTGGTAGAAATGTTGCCAATTTGTTAATGCGTGTGCTGTGACTTCTGGATGTTTTTTTGGGATTGACACCTTATTTTGATTTGCTRATTATGGTGAATTAAGAAATATTCCTAACAGTTTTGGAGTTTGTTTTTATTCCTTCTTTAAAATTTGATAGTGTGTTTATAAATGCAATAGGGAAACCTAGCTAGACAGTATTGCGTAACTTTCTGTTCAATATTAATATAATAGCATTAATGTTGAGCAACCCGATCGATCTGGTCACAGCATCCGTTCAAAAGGGTACAGGGGATACTGCTGGAAATTAGGTAGCCTGTGTTTTATTCTGATATCTAAAAATTTGCAGTTCACCTCACTTGTGAGTCATTCCTCTAAAATGAGGGTAGTATTCACCATCCTTTTAAAACTGCTGATGGATTTGGATGAAAAGAGCTGTACCAGAGTAAAAATATTTATTACATAACAGCAAAGGGACCTAGAGATAGCATTTATTGTTAAAAAGAGAAGATGTGAGCTTAACTGAGCCATGGCCATAAGAGGTGAGAACTAAGAAAGCAAGAATGGTGGTGGTGTCTTGCGTGTCTAGGAACAAGGGCTGTGAAGCTACCAAAGATGCCCATGTAATTCTGACCCCTCAGTGGAAACTGTGTGTTGTGTCATGCATTCAGTGTGCTATACTGCACTGTGTGTTGCACCATGCTGTGGTGGTTATAATTTCTGCAGATTCTCTGCCCTCTTTGCTGGTGATCAAGGCAAACTCCATCCCAAAGTGAAGACTGAATAATTTCTAATTCTCTTTGTCCTTGCAGGTGAAGCCAGTTACTCGCAGTAGAATCAATGTGTCGGCACGGTTTCGAAAACCGCTTCAGGAGCCCTGTACTATTTTGTGAGTAGAATTTTCAGTTAGTGAACTGCCTGTTGTTTTCTTATCTTCAGATGAGTTTTGCTTAAAATGCCCCTCCAAATTATATAACTTTGGTTTATTTCAGCCTGATTGCTAATGGAGACCTTGTCAGCCCTGTAGTGCGCCTCTTCATTCCCAGGAAAGCACTGAATCAGTGGGATCATATTCTTGAAATGGTTACAGAAAAAGTTACCCTCAGAAGTGGAGCTGTGCACAGGTATCAGGAAGTTGAATGTTTGCAAGGTGCATTTGATATGTATAGGTATGTTCTTAAATTTTGAAAAGTAGATATAAGGAATCCTTCCTGCTTCATGGGAAATTTCAGTATAAAAAAATTAAATCAAAAAAACAAAAAATGGAAATACAAAAAAATGTTGACTTCAAGTCATCTTCGTGTTTCATCTTAACTGTTATTAAAACACCCAGACCCTCATTTTGTTTTTACTGTTATTTCTTGATTAAATATTTAGTTAGCAGGTATATAATAGTACAATATATATAGTATTAATAATTTATTTACATGTCAGAATAAAATAAATGAACACTGAAGTCAGACAAAATGTTCGAAAGTTTTTATACAGAAAATATCTCAATAATAGATGCAGTCCATGTTACCTTTTAATTTGACAGTTCTTTATATTCACTGGGGCAAACAATTCCAGAGAAAATGTTTTAGATCCTTTGGTTTTGGAAGACCTGTGCTCTGATGAGAATGTGCTCTATATTCAACTGGCTCAGTCTCTTACCAGAGCCAGGGCCAAAGCTACAGTTGGGKATTTGCCAGTTCCAGTGTCTCAGCTGGTCTGAGTTCTTGTGGTATCCCAGGGATAGAAGATGACCTCATGGATAGATAGTTTTCCATCACTTAAAGCCTTAAAATGTAAAATAAATGCTCTAAGAGAAGATCTGGTAGCTGTTACAAGTTTTAGAGCACAGTGATATCCAGTCTCCATGGGAAACATTGCAACCTAAGCAGGCTGCCGAGGTGTGTACTGGCAAATTACTGACATTCCAGTGTTTCCCCATTTAGAGCACATGACAGAAATCCATTCTTACGATGGAAAAGAGCCTTTCGCTGGAAAATCATTCTTTGCAGCTTACGCAATGTCTGAGGCTAAGCTTGCAAAATCTTTCCCAAATCAATGAAAATAAAATAATCTTTCTCAGTTCTTCTTACTGCTTTCCCAGAGTGATACAGTCCATAAAAGATTAAGGTAATGTTGTCTGTTGCCTACCAGCTTTCATCTAATTTTTTCCTCTCAGCCCTGCATCTCTTTGCTCATATTATCAGGTTACTTAGCACTTGTACTTGCAATAAAGTAAACCTAAATACATGTTGCTGCTTTCTGGATCTGATTCTCAGCTAGTGTAKCTCTGAAGTGATTAGATTAACAGCTGTTTACAACATATCAGTTCTTTCTGTTCCTGGGTTGCTTAGGAATTCAAAAACGTTTCATGTTTTATTCTCATTACTTGATATCGCTCTTTGATGAAACTGAATSATGTAGATGAAAACATCATTCTGTACATAGTTAGGATTGCTTTTGAGAAGTTCCCTTCAGTATTTATTTTTCTTCCTTTTAAAAATAAGATAACGTACATGACATTTTGAATTATTTAATGTTTTCCATTTCTGGTTTCCTATTAACCCAGTTTTCATTTTCTTTCCCTTAAAAAACTAGGAATACATATTAAATATGCTAGTAGAGTGTTCACTGTTCTTTAATAAGTTACACATTAATTACTGGGGTTTACTGAAACTGTGTAAGCATTAGGGGAGGTCCTGTATGCCCACTGATGCTGGGAAGATATGATTTCTCATTAAACAAGGATGAATAGAATTACAAGAACTTGCAGTATATATACAGCATTTTTTTTTCCTTTTCCATGTCATTAGATGTCATACAAAGCTGCCAAGTTTTATTCAGCTTCAAAAGGGACATCTCTGCTGCATGATACTAGCCAGGGGAATGTAGGAGGACACAGGTGGTCTTTGAATGGTTGTGGCCAGATGGGTGGGTAGAAGGCTTCAGTAGTAAGAGTCACAAGCCTGTCTGATGCTTGTTAAGTCAGTAATAATAAATATATTTGTTTGAAGTTGCATTGTTAAATGTGTTTTTAAACTAACTTTCATCTTCAGTGACGGATTATGTTTGATTCAGTTATGATGGTTATTATTTTCAGGGAGAAAAGTATAACCAGAGACTGCTAGATATTTGTCCATAAGGTTTTCAGGTGTTACATTAAGCAAACAATTTTTGTGCTTTAAAACACAAGCAAAGTGAAAGATCAGTTACAAAAACCCAAAATGCATGCATGTATGTATATCCCATGGAAATATATAATATAGTTCTTAAACTGCAGTTTTCTGATTTGCTTTGGGGAACAGAGTTGTAATGTAATCTAGCAAAACACAGATTGATTCAGAAATGGGCTTTTTGTCTATTTTAGATTGCTTGTTTTATCATCATTGTTTGACTAACTGATGGCGTCTGTGTGGTAGGGAAACAAATTGCCCTTTGAATTGCTGGCATGCCTGTGAAATTTTTGCACTAAAAAGTAAATATGAGTAGCACAGAGGGGTGCATCAGAGCTTGCATACTTCTACATAAGGGAGCAGCAATATGACCAAGATTTCAAAAGGCTTAAATTTCACCTTTGTGAACTTTCAGTCTTTGCACTTAGAAAACCAAGGTATTTCTGTATGGGAGGGTGCACATAGAAAAACAAGGTATTTTCATATACGGAGTACAAGAAAGAGATGGACTTACTGGAGTGAGTCCAGTAAAGGGCCACGAAGATGTTTAGGGGCTTGGAGCATCTCTTATAGAGGGGGAACTGAGAGAGCTGGGACTGTTCAGCCTGGAGAAGAGAAGGCTGAGGGGGGATTTCCCGAGCTCCCTGCCAACCTCAGCCACTGGTTATTCTGTGATGGATTCTATAAGCTGCACCTCTATTTTTCTGTATTTATTCAGACACCAGGGTGTGTGTGAACTTAAGAGGCAGCTTTTTCTCTGTGAGGCTGAAGAATTCTGCTCTTTGTAATTCAGGGGTGTTCTCAAGCCGGGCTACTGACATTCTTCATAGAAGGGTCATTGCATAGACTTAAGTATCATTTTATATCTCCTTGAGTTTTGTTGAAATTTATGAATAACACATAGTAGCTCCTCTAGATGGCTTAGAGAAATACATTTAAGATGGCTATTCAACGTTCCTGTACTTAAATGCAAAAGTGTTAATGTTAACTTTATTTTTTTTAAATTAAATATGACTACTGTTGCATTTTGGAATGTGTCTCATAGGAAAGAGCCTGTTTATGATTCCTTCTTCCTCGTTGTTATGACTGTCCTTAAATAAAATCACAAACTTGACAGTGAAGTGATTGGGATAGCATAGAAATAGAAATCTCCAAATCCCTAATGCATTCCTTCCTTCTCAGTAAATGTATACAGAGTATGAACAGAAATGGTTGTGGTAAAAATCTGCCCAGTGTAACAGACATATTAATTATTGGTACTGTAGATGTTTAAGATGCCCAGCTTCTTGCTTTAATATTCTAATGCATTTTCTGCTACTTTCAGCCTTACTCCACCAGGTACAGCTGTGCTCAAACCCTTTGGTCTGTACTATATAGTAATATAAGCACAATAATATCAACTTTGTGTCAGTGTTAGATGATCTGATCCTTGGTTCTCAGTCATGGGGCTGTGAATGCCCTTGTTCTTCCCAGGTTACTGAAGAGTGCCCAGAACATCCATGGGAGTAGGAACTTGGTAAGAGAGAGGCCAAGAACCCATAGAGTAGATCCCTTCCGAAGTGTCAGGGGAAGGGTGTTAAAGATCTTCTAAATACAGAAAGTAATTTATTCTTCATACTTAGCTTAGAAATGAGGAGAGTATATTATGTGTCAACTTGCTTCATCTTTTATTAGTTTTATGTAAATGTGATTTAGATAATTTTTTTGCTATGTCTTCCCTTGCCTGTACAGTGAGTGGTCACTGTATGACAGCCACAGTACTTTATTGGGTTTCAAACTCAGACATTCAAAATGATGTAGTGAGTTTAGATTAACGGAGCTTTCAGTGCTCTAGTAAAATTAACTGAGAGGTAAGGTTTATTATATTAAGTATTTTCGTGTTTTCCAGACTCTACACTTTAGATGGAAAACTTGTTCAGAATGGGTCAGATCTGGAGAATGGGCAGTTTTATGTTGCAGTGGGCAGAGACAAATTTAAGAAGTTGCCGTATGGTGATGTCCTGTTTAGCAAATCTACAATAAGAAGGCCACAGGGGTAAGTTCTGCGTATGCGTGATACACTTTTCACATGCTTGTGTGTACATCAACATGTTTACGAAGTACCACCAGTAAAGTACAAAATCATCACTCCAAGAACATTCATAAGGGAG
Source organism: Apteryx rowi (assembly GCF_003343035.1). NCBI lineage: Eukaryota > Metazoa > Chordata > Aves > Apterygiformes > Apterygidae > Apteryx > Apteryx rowi. Next base: position 3,336,573 of record NW_020450761.1, read on the forward strand.
GGAGAGAGAGATGGATGGGTTAGTATGAATGCATAACTTTATCAACAACTTTTGAGAAAGTTGGGATACAAATCTGTAACAAAAGAGAAAATGGAAACTGAGAAGATTATTTCACCCCATAAATGTGCCATTTGTTATGTATTACAAAATTAATACCAGAAGAAGGATTGTTTTGTCTTGGCTTAATTTGTTTTTCYGTGGATATAAATGTATGTAGCTGAATGAGATTAGGTGTAGCTCTACCAATCTGAATCTGCTGTTGCTTTGTAATGTTTTATGAAATATGTACCCCTTTAAGAATGTTTTTTATTTGGGTCTTTTTTTTTTTTTTTTTTTAGGCCAGCATTATTGCATAATAGAATCCTAAATAAGGTCTCTGTCAGGAGAAACTTGGGCTTTTAGTATCTTTGGAAAAAACGGAACCTAAATTGGAAGTCATTTCATTGAAGTAAATGGAAAGAGAGGGAACTTTGTCCCACATTCTACACATAAACTGTGGTGTAATTTAGGGAATTTTGTCTCAGATTCTGCACTAAACTGAGGTGTAATTTATAATTTTTTTTTGGCAAACAAATATAGACAATGTGAATAACTTAAAGTATTTTAGAAAATATTCGCAACAAATGAGTTTAAAGATGGTGAAAAGCATTGCCTAAGATATGTTGATCAGTTAAAGTAAACAGACAGATGCACTGAAATTTGGTGGGTGGAAGTATTTTCATTATAATAGTTGTAAGGGTCTTTCACGTAGTAATTCACTGAGTACTGCTCTGAGGTTCTTCATTATATAAAACACGCATTATGGGGAAATTTAATGCATTTGTTTGAATTACTCGGTGATTATGCATTTAAATAGTGTGGTGAACAGAAACAAGTGTTTTTTAGTAAAACTGTAATGAATAGAATAACTCCATTGCCATAGCTGACAATATTACCTTCAAGATGCATAGTATCTATAATAGTGACAGTATACAAATTCTAAGATATGACTTATTTCTACAGTTCCAAAGCTTCCTCACTTCCTCCTATTGTGGGATCTCGAAAATCTAAAGGGAGTGTAAGTATCAAATGCCTTAATAACATTTGTTTCTAGCTTCTCTTAATTCCAGCAGATGGAAAGTCTCTGTCCTTTGGGTTTTAATTAAATCTGAGGAGAGAAAATACACAGCCGCCTGGTGGTATGCTTATTATTGCTTGATGGATCTGCAACTATTTGCAATGTCAATTAGACAAAGAATTCCAGGAAAATATTATTGCAATAAATGCTGCTTTATTTTTATGAGAGCTTCCATAGGAAAGATCAACTCCTGCCTTGAGGAGGAGATTTCCCATATTGCTTTTCAATGATCATTGTGCATTTGTTTGTTTATTTATTCAAATTATGCACCTAAAGGAAAAACATAGAACCTATTGCAGGAAATGGTGTGTCTGAATACTTTAAGTCTGAATAAGGTCCCAAAACAGTTTCCTGTCCCATGCCTTGTCCTTTTCTAATGGTTAAAATACAGAACTTGAGTCTCCATTGCTTTCTATCCTGTATAGCTATTTATATGTGTACAGAATGAGTCCACTGTGGGTTTAAAACAGTTCCAAATCAGAAGTATCTTTTTGCACCAGTTTTGTACAAGTGCAGTTTCTTGTATGAGTAACAAGACAGTGGAGAGTCAGACTCACAGGCTCATTATAATTGTGGTAATTGATCCTGTCCATCCACAGTATGCAAAACTCTGTAGCCCCTAAACAAAATAGACAATAAAATATTCAAGTCTCTTTTCCATTCTGTTGAAATGCAGTAGAAGATAAAACCTCAGTAAAGAATAATTTCAAGTGATGTTTGTTTGCTTTTATAATGTAAGCTTTGCAATTCTAGCATTCTTAAAAATAACTCATTATTATCTGTCTTCTCTATGAGAAGAAGAGACAAGAAGTTAACACACAGAAAAATATTTGATATTCAGGTTTATCCCGGGGGATTGTAACAAAAGACAATTGCCCAAATATTTGACACACTGATAACAAGGAAGTTTCAAAATTTAAGGAGGCAGGAATATGTACTGTTGCTCTCAAATTTCTAGTGCAACACTTAGACTGAGCTGGTATAGATCATGAAATTGTCTTTCCTTCAATTTAGTATCTACATTTTTCACTGCTATTTCTTGGAAGTAACTATCTGTGATTTGAATCTTTAGGAATCAGAAGAAGCTGAAATATGGCCATGTCCTCTTTTTTTCTTTATACAGAAATGATCAATTAAAGATAGTATTTCAGTAAATTATTTTAAACATAACTGATTTCTACTGATTACACTAAAATTAGAAAAATCATTTAATATTTTATTAATGTATGATAGATGCAAGTTTTTTTGAAGAGATGCAAGATTTTGTTTGGGCCTGATTTTTCTGAACACTTCTAATTTTATACAGACGTTACCTTTGAACTTTAGCAATGAGGTTAAAAATAATTCTACAATGGCAATGGACAACAAAGGCCTTTCTGGTGTGCAAATTTTAAAAAGGCATGAGTTGTTCATACAGTTACACTAAGTGAAACAATGAAGTAGAAAGTATTTGTCTTCCATGATTTAGCTAAGTCTGTGATCAGGTGAGCAGTTTCCGATATGGATGATCCCAGTTAAAAGCTTGCTGCCCCATCTGCCTGAAGTGTTTTGCTGTTTTATGGAGCAGTTTGACAGAACTGGCTTAGGAAGAAACTATGCAGGCTGTTAGCCTGGCAAGAGTAGGTTGACAGTCACTAATGAGGGGCAACGTCAAGGGTGTTTGGCTGGTAGTCTCTTTCCCCAGCCTAGCAGTGTATAAGCAGCATCCTAAAGGGCTATTATATACAGTTTAGCTTTTATGATGTTGCTTGTGAACAGATTTAGATGGAGGAAAAAATGTGTATAAATAACAAAAACTCTAGCTAGTACAATTAATCATACGGCCAGGATTATACATACAACAAAGTTGTTGTGGTGAAGCAAGTTACCTTGAATCAACTGAGCTGATTCAAACTCTGTAACTCTGATTCGTGCTGATGTAACTCTCTGTGTGTGTTCTCTAATCCCATAGATAAAAGTGAGGTAGTTTGACTTTATCTTGCAATGGAAAAAAGTTGGTAAAATATTAATTATTAAATCTTGTCCTACTTAGATAATATTTTATTATTTTGTRGAATCAATAAATGGATAATGAATGAAATGCCCTCAAGTGTAAATACAGTCAATGAATGCTTTTATGGCATGGACTCCCATGGGTGTTTCATAAAATTGCCTGATAGTTTTCCTTTTGTAAATTACTTTTGGATCTATTGGTCTTATTAATTTGCCACTGTAAGCCCCTGGAAGAAAATAGGGACCAGGCTTCTCGTTCTGTTTCCAGATACACAACAGCGGAAGCCGAGAAGCTGGCTGATTTCCTTGGAGGTGATTCAGAAGTGACATGTTGGCTGGCCCCTTTCGAAGTGTCCACTTGGCAGCCAGTGTTCCTGCCACAGCTGACTGTCATCCTTTCCCAGCCACTTTTGCCACTTAACAGATTAATACCCTTGTCTCAGTTGCTCAGGCAGTGAATCTTTCACAAGTCATATATGTTATTCATATCTGGTGACTTTCTACACATATGCATAGATGAGATAGAGCTGTATGTCATACATATGCATGTATAGATTCCCCTAGTGTTTCTTTTTGTCAAAGGAAACCCTTTTTCCTTATAATAAATGCCTTATTTTCTCCTGGGAGTTGTTATATGATCTGACTGATTAAATTATTTTCCTCAACAAGTTGATGAGACAGTTGCAGTTTTCTGGGTTGTTTTAGATAACCTTTAAGTGTACTGATTGTAAATTCTTTTTTTTTTTATACCTGRTACCAATCCTTCAATATTAAAAAAATTGAAATAATATTGACATTTAAAAAGAAAATTGGTCATATCCATCAGTGATAATTGTGAACAATTCTTTTCAGGGAAATGATCGACAATCTAAATCTACCACTGGATCCAGTGACCCAGGAGAAAACAATTCCTCACCTCGCCCTCCAAAAGGGAAGGGCAAAAGAAGCCAGAACCAAGAGGAGACCCACTTTTCTAACAAGCCTACAAAAGTAAAACAGACAAAAAGAGTAACAGCTTCCACAGTAGTCCTTCAAGATAATGGTAAGTACTGAGATAAACTTTATTATAGCATAGTGACTTCTGAATTTCAGTTAAACCAGTGAAACGCTGGAATAATATACTAGTACAGTTCTTGAATTGTCCATTTACTTTGGCTGACTTAATAATAGTAGTTTTTGTTTAGCAAATGTACCTATGCACAGCCATCGTGTTCTTCGCTCCATTTACATACAACAGGAGAGGCTGTGTATGATACTTAGTACTGCTTAGAAGTTAAGTAAACTAATACAGTGCTATCTTCATGCTTTTGATATAAGCTTAATCAGTAGAAAATATATTTTGACCATTTTCCCACTGTTCTGTACTCCAAAAAAGTGGAGAAAAGGAACTGCTCTGTTCAAAGGATACCTCACTCTCCCTGAGGGTCCCTGGTTAGCTGACTTGTTCTGTATAACAAAATGATTAAACACTGCAAGAATAAAATGAACACAGAACTCCAATTAGCCAGTCGCTACAGAGGCTGATCATACAGCAGAGCTGCTGGAGGCACTTTCTGAATTTCTCTCCTGCTAGGCCAACAGTTTAGGAATTTAGTCATAAATGTTTTCTTTGAGAAATTGCTTTTCTTATCCTGTAGTGTGATTCCCTCCCCCCACCCCTTTTAATGGCTAGAAGACTGTCCCCTAACTACAGATGTTGCTGTTGTGCTGGGATGGCTATTTTTTCTCATTAGTAATAGTTCAAAAAGTCATTAACACAGGCCAATTAATATCTGTCAGTAGAAATAAATTATGCTTTTCATAGCATTTGACATTTCTTCACGCAGCTATTTAAGTGTTAATTATTAAGTGTGTAATAACAAATTATGGCTTAAATCTTCAGAATACTGCACCCAACAGCATGTTTTTGTACATCTGCATTTGTCTAGAATGATGAGTTGTCAATTGTGCTTTCCGAGTCAGGAGCAGGTTTGTAAGTTTGAGTTTTAAAAGGCCAGCGAAGTATAATATAGAATCTTTCATAATATGGTATCTTTTTCAGAGGAAGCTTGTTGAATTTTCTGTTTGTTTTAGTCTTGATTCAAATAGCATTCTGTCCTGTTGTTGATAAGTGGACATAATTTTAGCCAACTTTTTTTGAGTGTAGTGTTTTTTCTTACCGAAGAATGACAATTATGTTATAATGAAAGTGACAGGAAACATTGATCTCCTTTATAACTCATTAAATCTCTGAACAGTGATTTAGTACTTCTTCTTGAAATTATCATCGTGTATCCCTATCTTTTATAGATTTAGTGGTGCATGCTAGGAACATATGAGAGAGAGAATACCAGAGCTGACTTCTAAGAGAAGGCCTTGTATGCTTGGCTTATAATTTTTAAGGGCTCAGAATCATTATATAAGACACAAGGAACACAGGGAAAGGCTTATATTTAGGCAGTTATCTACCCTGGATACCTTCAATCACTGATACATTTCCATTTTTTCAAATAGATGCAAATAGGTGATATTGGGAAATGCTGGTGCAAGGTTCCTTAAATAGAGCTCAGAATCCACGTCTGATCTAGACAGATCTCAGATCTCTTACATTAAGGACAGCCAATATATATAACTTTTTCTGGTAGGTATAATGCCAACATGTTAATTTCAGACAGTCTGTTTTTTTTCTGGCCTGAGGATTTTTGTAAGTAAAGTTTCTACAGATGTTTACTGAAACCAAATGGACCCCTATTGCCAGGGTAGGAGAAATCTGTTCTTTGGCTTTGTTGACCTTGCATTATCAGAATTTTCTGATTGCTTTCTTTTGTTTCCCAGTGGAGGGAAAGATACTGGAAGCAGATATAGCTTTCCCTCTCCTTTCAGCAGGCAGCAACTGAGAGACAAATCTTGCTTTAGCAGATGGCAGACAAATATAGGGGAGATACTTATCTCTCCATATTTGGTGCTATTGCTGCTCCACCTGCTGACAGAAATGGTTGGGAATCCACCGAGCTTATTGAAGAAGTGACTGTTGTTTCCACTTCAGCTTTTCCCTGCCCTGTGAATCTCGCATAGGTTGGAGAAGCTGTTTGAGGCAGCCAGTTCTCTTATTTGAGCTAAAGCTTACGCTGGGTGAAGCTCTCTATTCATTCTTTGCTCTTCTATTTAACCTCCTTGTATGAAGACTTGCTAGTTGAAGTGGAAATGGGAAGTTTGAGGAGTATGCTGTTTTGCCAACCACAAGAAGCATAGCATCTCATGCTCCTGTAAGTCTTTAGGCTAGTCACAGTGAGAATTGCAGACTTGTCAACACCTACAGAATTATTTTTCCCTAATTAAATTCCCTAATATTTGTCCAGCCAGATCTGGAGGAAGATATCCCAGGAAGCAGCTGCCTTAAGATTCTCATCAGGCTCATTCTCATCTAGGCTACTAGTTCAAAGTGATTTTCAGTACTGCTTATATTTTAACAAGAGGTTCATTCTTATTATTTCATTTCTCTCTCTCTGATTTATTTTCCAGGTCAGCTTAAACGTATTTCTTTGCCACATGATTCAAACTAAATTTCTTGACGTTTTACTTTTTTCCCCTTTCTGGCTCCCATTTATTTTCTGGCACTTTGCAGTAAGTATGACATGATTTTTTTTCTGTTATCAAGAGCAAAATTAGGATGTCACATTTGCTGCATTTTGCTTTAAAAGCCCTCAGTAATGTTAGCTAATATCCTGTATTCATCATTTTATTTGAGAAACTGCGTGCAGTTGTTCTGAGACTGTTAGCTCTTAGTGGAATGCTTTTGCTGTAGCATTTTTCTAAATAAGTGGTTTATTGTGTGGAAATCATTTGAAGGGTGCATGGAGCACTGGAGACAGATCGCAATTGTCCCTTTTCTTTCCCTTTAGTCATTTTGACTAAATAAGTGTAAGGGAGAGGGCCATAGGCCTCTCAAAATCCGCTATGTTTGTCTGTGAAAGAGCTACAACAGTGCTTACTGCAATAGTTTTCATCCTAGTAGCCAATCAATAAATGTATCTGAACCAGGTTTTGAAACAGATGTGTCTCTCTGTGAGAGACACTAATTCAGCCTCTTTACCAAGTTTATTCCCTGAAGTGTCTGAATAGTAACAGGCTGGTAGAGATCTCTCCCTTTCGACAAGAGTTGATCCTGTTGGCAAATCATCTGAGGCAAGTGGTGTGTTTCATCATTTAAACAGAAGCAGAAAAGTCCCTCTGGAAGCAGGTGGTGTTTGAGTTGCAGTGTCGAAGATGAGGCTCAGCGGTATCAAGGAAGAATGGTAATAGCTATTGCTGCTTCTGCTGCAGGATATAGGCAAGAGACTAATGTCAAATAGTATGTTTTTCATACCCACCCTATTAATCCCGCCAAACCTGAAGACTCTACATGATGTGCAGTTTTTTTGTTTTAAAGCATGCTGAATCAGGTTACTTACCTGTGTAGTAGCATAATCTAAAAAAGCTACTTAAACTAATTGAAAATATACCATCCAGAGATGATAGCATACAGGAATTTTTTTTATGTGCTAGTGTTATGACTGTGGCACAAAAATACAGAAAAATATTTCATAGTAAAATAATTAATGTGCCAGAAAAACTTTAATCTGTTTCATATCAATATTGAGCATTGAAATGTACCTRTAAGATTGTCAGTGGTACCTAACACTGATTACTTTGAAATTGAGTGCTTTAATGTGCTCAGTGTACATTTCCCTAGGATACAATAATACCTTTCAGAGATATAGGAAATATCTAGATTTATAACTACAATTGTTTAAATTTACCCTCATCCTTGAGAATCTCTGGAGACAGCATTTCTTTTCTAAAATGATTTTTAAAATTGTTAGTGTGATGAGAGTTTTACAACTGGCATTATTATTGAACAATAATAATATAATAATACTGAGAAGGAGATCATGTGTTACTTAGATAACAACTTTTCTTTTCTTTTMTTTTCTTTTTTTTTTTTTTTGCATGCAGACAGATTTTTTTTCCTCTATTGAGTCCTAGAAATGTAAAAGAGGAGTTAATATAATGCCATGTTTCGTAACCAAAGTCTATCATCGTGTGTTCCTTTTCACTGTTCTTTCCCATGTAAATGAATAGTGGGCTTCTCTCTGGAGTGTCAAAGGCACTAGGAAATAAAAGTCTCTGCATATGTGATATGAAGGAGTCTTAACCTGCTTGCACTTTTTTGCCTGTATTTGTCTGCCTGTGAGACTCTGGCACTTGCAGGCAAATTGTGGGGAAGGATGGGAACTCTTGAAAAATCAGAGCTCCCAGAAGAGACAATACAAAATACCTTGGGTCAAGCAGAACATACATTTGTGTTCCTCTAGATGGGATATAGATGGTGATAATCTAATTGACAAGGTGTGGGGGCGAAGGAAGCATGCATAACTAGATATAACCTTTGTTGCCCTTAAAATGACCTCAACAAATCCTGTGCTACAGAAAAGGGCCTGAGTCATTGTTGCTATAAAAATTTCATAGACACTTATATTGTGTGTTTTTGTGAGAAGACTGCTCTGTTTCTGGAAGACCTCTGGATACATAGTTAAAATGCAAGTTTGAGGGTTAGCTTCTGAAATGTTATATACTTCTGTGTCACTGATCTAATAAAGGTCAATAACATACCTCTGCAGTATCAGAGATTGTGAATTCCAGCATTTTAAAGTCTCATAGCATCTCTCATTTAACGGTCTCGTAGTCAGCCATTAAATCTTTGCAGCCCTGACTTAACTGAGCATCATACTATTCATATGAAGGCTTTAGTCCTGTTTTTCATCAGTGAAATCTGAATCATTTCATGTTCAAATTGGTGGGTAAAGTCACAGAGCAAACTAATGGAAGATTGGAAATGGAGTCTCCCTTGTGTTGCTTTAACCTCTCTGTGTATCATATTAATATCAAAACTTAAAACAGGCAGTTACCTATAAAACACTATAAAAAACTGTGAATACTAAATATTTTAAGTAGAAAATTACCATAAACAATGTGCATTGTCTTCTGAATCTGTCACATCTTTMAGTCACCAAGTGGTGAAAGCCCTGTCCCCAGCAAAGGTTTTTTCAGTTAGTTCTGGCACTGTGTGGGAGTTCCACTTTAGTCAGAACATAGGTAGCTTGTAGAGAAGTAGTTTAAAGAAAGTGCACTATACTGACTCTAAAGTGTCATCACAGTTGTTAACACAGTTGTTATGTCTTGATTTATTTTACTCATGACACCTCAAGGTGGAGTAACCTGAAGCACAGGACACCTGGGCTTTAGGAGCTGTGAGCTGTTAGTGTGGAGTAACTGCAACTCTAATATCGTCCTGCCCTTTTCCCTCCCTAGCCCACCATCCATGTCAAAGATTTCCCTTGACAGAAAGCCAGTGTTCTGGTGTTCTCTCAGCTTTATGTTGGACCGTAAAAGTATAGGGTTGCAGAGATCAGCATTACATCATATTTCTGTCATATATTATTTGAAGCCACTGAACAGCCACATGATTTGTGATAATGTTAAACTTACTGCCAAAGGCATGTTGTTTTGTGACTTGATAGCCTGTTTTGCTGCTGTACATTATTTCTCAGTAGCTGAATATTTTTCACCTGTGGGACTGTCAATTGACTTAAATACAGCACCAGAGCTTGATTGAATATATCCACCAAGTCATCTTGTAAGTAGAGGTTCTTAGTGAGTTGATCTAGTGTACATTTTAGAACAGAGACGAGTGGTGGAGTAGTCCCCTTCAAAAACTTTCCCTAGATAGTTTCATCAACCAAATGCACTATGAGCCCATTGACTATAACTCTGGCAGTGATGGATCTAGGAAACCCGCAGGTGCATCTAAGTAAGCAAAATCTGAAACATTCTGCCATCCAACCAGCCCTGGCATTGCTGGTTTTTATGGCACATCATATGAGAGTTGCGTGGCTTAGTTTTTGACCTGTGCAGTCCTTTCTCTACCAGAAGCTCACAATGGAGTAGTCTCACTATGTGTTTCCTTGCTAACTAAGGAAATACACTAGTGTATCTCTTTCAAGCAGGCCAAGTTGTGGTTGACTTCTCTGCCTGCTTCTTCTGACACAACAAGRTGATCTTTAGCACTTCAATGAGGGAAGGCAGGAAAGAAAAGAATGTCAGAAATACTCAAACACTGAAAATATTTTCATACCCAGGTGGTCTCACGTGTCTCTATCATACAGCCTGTTGTTCATGGCTCAATAGGCTGCTTGACTTTAACCTGTCTGCCCATCCGTTGTTCCCAAGGACAGCTGAATGTGCTTACCACCTCCTCAAAATAAGAGCAAAAATATAAGGGTCATCATTTGTAGTCTTCTTTGAAATGTATGTGTTCTGGTACATCATTTTGGGCACCACATTCACCAGGTTGCACATCTGGTGCTATTTTCAACTTTCTGTGTGTTAGGCAACAAAAACTGTGTGTTAGTTTGCAGAGTGGGCTGGTCTTCAAGCAAATCTGGAAGTTCAGCCCACTTCTTCTACCAGTGTCCTGCAGTGGCCGTAGTCCTGCTGCAGGGGAAGCTTTCTCAGCCACGCCAGACTTTTACAAACTTTTTCCTGATTAACCCCTTGGATAGCTCCCAGTAGAGGAGAAAGATCTGTAGGGGAAGTTCCCAACTCCTTCTCTGCTTGTCTCTTCTTATCCCAAGGGGACGTCCTGTAGACAGTCACTGCCATCTGCTCAGCTTCTTTAGGCCATACCCTCAAGGCAGTGCATCAGGCAGAGGCATGTCTTCTTGCTGATGACTGACTCAGTAGAACTTCAGGAGCTTTCTAGTTTTTACTGTGGGATGCTGTGACCCTTTCATACCTTTATTGTTTCTAAGTACTATGAAACTAAAGCTGTTAATAGTGTATGCATATATTTTTATCTATCTTTTTTTGAAGAAAGAAATTAAAATCTATTGTGTATACTTGCTTTTGGAGCCTTTCAGATTCTTTTCTTATTGTAGGTTGCACTAAGCATGAGTGGGTAATAGGTTTATTTCCTTAGAAGTTAGAAGTTCTTCACCTATTTCTGAGGATATAAACATTTTGTTTTTCTCATCTGCTAGAATTGTTTGAGTGTATCAGTATAGCAAAGACAAGTAAGTGAAGTACTAAATAAACGAGTGCTCAGTGGGGTTGCAAGACTTACTGTAAAACTATTGTAAATTAGTCCTTTCTGGAAAACTCAAGTGTCTATGCAGCAAGCTAAATGACTGTCTAGATGATATGTTATCAGGTTCAATATTGGGAACGGTGAAGCAATGTAGAATTGTAGGAAAATGGTAAACTTAAATACTTTACAGGGTGCTATGTTAATGGTTTAGAAAAGAATGAATCGAGTTTTGTGACATTATCTTCTGACTCTACAGCAGAGATCATTAAAAAGTTAGTAAGATGTTGTGATATGTAAAGATAAAGAATAGTTAATATCATATGCTATAGAAATCAATGGTTTGAGTTTATCAGTGTTTCTTTGAACTATTGATCATCCCATCTCAGAAAGGGCCATTGCAGATTTAGGAAGACCTCATGGAAAGAAAAAAATAGTTGTGGATCTAAATAAATACTTGTGAAAGGAGACTGAAGAACCTGGGATTTTTTATTTCACCAGAAAAGAAGTCTTTTTATTTAAAAATGCTGTGTTGGATAAGAGTCATATCCAGCATTATGATAGATATTACTAACAAATTTTGTACATGATGTAAAAATTCACATGTCAAATTATAAACCAGTGGCTGATTAGAAGGACTATTTCAGGTCAAAGCATAGATTAATCGTCTTCTGGCTTCTGTTTGGTTTCTGGGTTTCCGTTTGTTTACTGCTTTCATTTTTTCCCCTAAAGCATCCTGTGCTGGCATTATCAGAGGCAGGATACTTGAGTAAATGAACCACAGATCTGATCTGGGGCAACAGTTTCTACAGTGCTATTTATATGTTGTGTTTCTTAGAAAATCAGACCTTTCTTTTAAATAGACTTCAGTGGAGACTTAAAACTGGCTAAAAGCACATGATGGTTGGAGCATTCATTTTTATTTTTGCAAGAAAAGTGTGACAGTTTGCACATGGCACAGACAGGAATGAATGAAGTCATTTCTTCCTTTCCCCTCTATTCCTCTAGCTCTCTGAAATGAGGCTTTTAGTACCTGCCATATAATAGCTTTCCTCTTCCATACGAGTGCAGTGGCAGTCTGGTTTCCCACAGAAAGATTTTCTTAATGCCTTTTCACACTTTTCATGCTGTGGTATTCTTACAGTAGTTGATAGATGTTCTTATAAAGGGTAAATCATAGGAAATTATTTAGGGAATTCTAGCAGTAATTTAGGACAGCCATCATTAAATGTACCATGCATTTATTAATGAAGAATACTGGTAAATCAGTAGGTTCTTTAAGGCAGAATAGGAATGTGAAGTAAAAGATACTCTCTTTCCTACGTTCTTGACTTGCTTCAAGTCAATTATTTAGGTAGTGTTAGTCTCCATGATGATTATTGCTAGCATCTAAATATGCTGCTGTCTAAATATGTAAATGAGTATAAGTTTCATACATTTTGGTTAGTCTCTTTGAGCACAAATGTGAATATATTTATTTACATCTTAATACATATATCCTTCTAAAGTGTAAGATCTTAATAGTGAAAGGCGTTCTATATGGAAGATTCTTGCAAGAAGAGGTGTGGGATTTTGCAGATTACAACATGGGGTCTAAAGCCAAGATGAACTACTATCAAAATGCCCAAACTTCAGAAAATGCTAAGCGTGTATTTATTTATTTTTCCACCAAGTAGCACTTAAATGCATGCTTACCTTTTTAAGCATGCAGTTTAAGTTCCATTTGTTTTACTGAGACACTGGCATCTGCTTGCTTAAGTGTAAGAGTGTGTTCATAAAGAGACTCAGTCCATCAGTTGGGTACTTGTTTACCCTGTCTTTGGTAGTCTTGGTTGTTTGCTTAAAGTTAAGCATGTACATATGGGTTGGAAGCTCAAGGCTTTAAACATATTTACCCTCTGAAGATGAAGCTATTATTCTAAACCTGAAATATATAAATCATCCCACAAATCATCTGGAAAACATAGAAGTTCATTCAGTGCTCTTATTTAATATTTAATGGTAGTTTTCACACACATGGTCTTCTCTATATCATCACTTAACAGTGTGGATAAAGMAGTTCATATTTCATACAGCACAATTTATAGTCTCTGTTCCAAGAATAGAACTAAAAGCTAATGTGAAAACCTCAAGAAAGTGTATCATTCCTAACTGTATGAATTACTAGTGGCTGGCATATCTTTCACAGAGACATATTCAATATCACATAAATTATTTAGCAAATATGTAATCATATGAGTGTATCTGCATTACTATATTAAATGAAAGAATCTATTAATGTCAGTGATATGGGTATAACAGATTTTTAAAATAATATATAAGCCACGCCATATAAAAGCCTCTGATCTCTGAGGTGATGTGTGTAAACATGGGCCAATCGTACCTTAGTGTTTTATCATTTCCATCATTTACTGAGTAACAATGTTGTTAAGGATGCTTTTGTCTATCACAAAGTGCACAGTTTAAAATATATAAAACGTACACATAGCTCAGATGAAATGGCTGCAGAAATACATGAATATCCTGTCATTTTAACAGGGTGATGTGAATGTTCCATTAATGCAGGAGGAGGCTTTTTGCATTTATTTTTTTTTTTCTTCTGAAGGAAATATTTTTGAAAGGGCGCATAATTAACAACATTGGCATTTAAATAGTTCCTGTCTAACATTTGAAGATTCTGGAGCTGAATCAAACTTAATGGAGAGGATCAGATTAGTCTAGAGCCAGGATCCTACTTTTTGTGGAGAGAAGAAAAACATTATATAACGCGCATTAGTATTTAACAGTACTTGCAACATACTTCTGTAATTACAGTAAGGAATGCAACCGAGCTAGTATAGGCCATTTACTTCATAATGGCCCTATCAATATTTTCTGAGTGCAGCAAAATTGTCAGGTGACCCTGCATTTGTGAGAGTGGCATTTTATACCTGCAGTTTTCTCCTGTTGCTGATGTTATTATGGAAGAACATTTTGCATATCTGTGAAACTTTGTTTTGRTTTGTTTTAACTTTTCCTGTGGCACCCGAGACAGCCATGGTGAGCTTACCATAGCAGCTCTCTCACTGGTTATCACTCTGTCTCTCCAGGGCACTCCCTGCCTCCCTTGCTTTGCTCCCCTGCTCCCCCCACCTTTCACTGTTCTTCCCTGTRTTCTTTCCACTCCTCTCTTTTCTCTGATTGCTTTTTCTTCCCTCTTGGTCAACATGGCTCTTCATCCGGTTTACCTGGCTAGTTCTGCTCTCTTTCTATCCCTTTTCTTACTCTTTTGCCTGGTCATCTTTTCTGTCTCTTTCACTGATTCAGCAGGATGCTGGAGATCTGGACTCAACTCCCATTTCTGCCCTAGCCTTGCTCTCTGAGCAGTTACATGGGCCTGGATACATTGTGCAGTAAGTGAAGCACCTATGTAGAGAGACGTGTGTAACAGGAGGCAATTTAGCGCTCCAAAGTTCTTCCCACCACCTCTCTTAAGCTTCTTGTGTGGCTAAAGGGGTATGACAGCAGCTGTGGAAATGCTCGGGTTGCCAAGGCTCTTGTGGAGTCTCTGTGCAGGGAGGAAGGGTCAGAGGTGGTGAATGGGAAGACAAAGATTTTGCTAGTTTCCCTCTCCATCTGGTAATCCAAAGCTTTTTCTTTCTTTAATCAACTTGGGAGCAAAGAGGACATGCCATACTGTCCTTTGACCATTTTTCTCCTCCTTTTGTGCTGAGCCATGTGTAGCTTTGCAACAGGTGGTGACATGTGCTGCAGTTTTGAAGAATAGACTTGTCTGGAGGCTGCATCAGCTGTATAACAGGCCTCTGTAATGTACCTTAATAGCTTTAAAAGTTTTCTCTGGCCTTTGCGCTTTATTCAAGTCATAATTCATAGCTCTATAGCTTTCTTTTGGACTGAATTATAGCTCCCAGTCATTACATGAATGTGAAATAGAACTTTTTTTCCTAAAAAGAAGTTATTCTTTTGAACATATCTGTTAAATATATGTCCCAATGCTCTTTAAAAAGTTTTTGCCTGTACTTTTGTGGCTGATTTATGGATTATGACTTTTTAAAGCAAAAGTAATTTTCTGTGCTATTGCTGGGTACTTTGTATTAAAGTAATGGAGTAGTCAGCATGGCTTCACCAAGGGGAAATCATGCCTAACCAATCTGATAGCCTTCTATGATGGAATGACTGGCTGGGTAGATGAGGGGAGAGCAGTGGATGTTGTCTACCTAGACTTCAGCAAGGCTTTTGACACTGTCTCCCATAGCATCCTCATAGACAAGCTCAGGAAGTGTGGGTTAGATGAGTGGACAGTGAGGTGGATTGAGAACTGGCTGAATGGCAGAGCTCAGAGAGTTGTGATCAGCGGTGCAGAGTCTAGTTGGAGGCCTGTAGCTAGCGGTGTCCCCCAGGGGTCAGTACTGGGTCCAGTCTTGTTCAACTTCTTCATCAATGACCTGGATGAAGGCACAGAGCGCACCCTCAGCAAGTTTGCTGATGATACAAAACTGGGAGGAGTGGCGGATACACCAGAGGGCTGTGCTGCCATTCAAAGAGACTTGGACAGGCTGGAGAGGTGGGCAGAGAGGAACCTCATGAAGTTCAACAAAGGGAAGTGCAGGGTCCTGCACCTGGGGAGGAATAACCCCAGKCACCAGTACAGGTTGGGGGTTGACCTGCTGGAAAGCAGCTCTGCGGAGAAGGACCTGGGAGTGCTGGTGGACACCAAGTTAAGCATGAGGCAGCAATGTGCCCTTGTGGCCAAGAAGGCAATGGTATCCTGGGGTGCATCAGGAAGAGTGTTGCCAGCAGGTGGAGGGAGGTGATTCTCCCCCTCTACTCAGCCCTGGTGAGGCCACATCTGGAGTACTGCGTCCAGTTCTGGGCTCCCCAGTACAAGAGGGATGTGGCACTACTGGAGCAAGTCCAGCGAAGGGCCACAAAGATGATTAGGGGACTGGAGCATCTCTCTTATGAGAAAAGGCTGTGAGAGCTKGGCCTGTTTAGCTTGGAGAAGAGAAGGCTGAGAGGAGATCTTATCAACGTGTACAAGTATCTGAAGGGAGGGTGTAAAGAGGATGGGACCAGACTCTTTTCAGTGGTGCCCAGTGACAGGACGCGAGGCAATGGGCACAAACTGAAACACAGACAATTCCATCTGAACATGAGGAAAAACTTTTTCACTGTGAGGGTGACAGAGCACTGGAACAGGTTGCCCAGAGAGGTKGTGGAGTCTCCTTCTCTGGAGATATTCAAAACGCGCCTGGATGCAATCCTGTGCAATGTGCTCTAGGTGACCCTGCTTGAGCAGGGGGGTTGGACTAGATGATCTCCAGAGGTCCCTTCCAACCTCAGTGATTCTGTGATTCTGTAATGGCAGTGTGACAAGAACTCCCAAGAGCAAAGAATATTGGTTTTTTGCATTTTAAGTATTCGTTGTAAGTTAATGTGAATGCTGTGCTACAGCTGTGGGACAAGAATCTTTTATTCAGTTGAAAGAAAAAAAACAACAGGCAAACACTGGACAGATTTCATTTAAAAAAGAAAGAACTGTTCGTTAATTGTAACAAAAAAGCTAACCACTTCATTGGAGTTAATGTTTAAAGATGCTGAGCCTCAGGGTTTCAGAATACAAATGAGTTACCATGGTTTACACTGGCACCCAGAAATGAAGTAATGCCCTCTTCTTCATGGCTGTTGTGCTTGTGCCTGTACTTATCCTATGCTTATCTGCTTTATTTACACACGTGCTGAGGCCCCATCATGCTCCTCTTTGGGTGTAAATGGGCCTTATACTGCTGGAAGAGTGTAGAAGAAGCTAGAGGGCAGATGATGTTTGAACAGATCAGGCTAACAAGGGTGCAGTGAATTCCTTTTCTAAGGGATTTTTTTTCTTCTCTTGTTTTCAGTACTGCTTTGTATCCTGAAGACCTGAGTTAACATCCCATCCAACTCAAGTGGGCTGTTGCTCTGTGTATTAGTGCAAATTCTTCCCCTCCTCCTAATGTGTATGCTTTTAGTACTCTGAAATGTCTCCCTGTCAACAGCCATCTCTCCCTCACTCTGTCCCAGTTTGTTCCTTTATCTGTGGGTGAGATGGGCTCCTGCAGTTGTTGTGTGAATAGTGGGATTGAAGCGGGACGTAAAGCCCCTTGAAAGCTGGTAAGAGGCATGGTTTGTTCTGCGTTAGGGCAGAGGAGGTGATTGTGTGAGATGTAGCTTCCTTCTTAGACAGGCGACAAGTATCGTAAGTTCAATCAGTTGTGTTATTTCATCCAAGTTTAGTTAGAGGGAAGGAGCATTGCAGGTTTCTTCCCAGTTTATGTGCGTCTTAGAAGCCTGCTTCAAACACATTTGAGGAACAGCAATTGGGAGTGAAGTGAGCAGGCTTCTCTCTCATTCTTCTCCTACCTTTGCACACAAACACCAAGCTGTAGTAAACTCTGCGCTGCAGGGTGAAGAGCAAAATTAAGAGCGGGTATGAGCACGCCAGACTTCTCAGCACATCCGTATTCCATCTGCGTTACTGGCTGTTAGCCAAAGTGCTGCTTGGGCTAATAGCATTCAAACTCTCCATAGCAAGAGCTAAATTAGGATTATTTGCAAAGGATCCAGTTGTAGTGTACTTGTCCTCACCTTTGCCTTTTCCTTTCAGAAAGCATTAACAGGAGCTTGGAAAAGGCTGTTTATTTGGAGAAGCTGTTTGTTTCCATCTGTTTTTCATGACAACAGGAAAGATGCAGTAAATCCTAAAGGCTTGATGACCACGGTACACTTTCAGACCCCAGCTGCTCCTGGAAAAAAATCATTGAGGGCAGGATGCATCTTGCCTACCTCCCACTGTGTGAGGCTTAATTTAATCTGGGTTTCTAGGCTCCAGCAATCAAGGATAGAGAAGTGTGTCTGGAGATGCCCACTCTCTCAGTTGATGGTGAAATTAGAAACTGAGCTTAGACTAGACACCTGAAGTTTGGGTGCATTAAGTATGATGTGATGATGCAATTCCTGCCTTGAATTATGACATTATCAGTTCCATTTTAAAGAGAGTTGTTTTATTCTGAGGGATTTCTTTGGAGAGCTAGAATCCAGCTCTAGGAACTCAGTGATAAGGTTTGCTCCCCCATACTGTTTTAATCAGTATAGCTCCACTGTCTACTGTGAAGGCCCATTGTAGATCCTCAGTGGGCTTTGTAGGGCTATTCTAAAGAGCTATTTCAAATTCAGAGACTTTGGATAGGGTGAGGCAAGCTCTTACTACATTTTATAAATTTTTTTCTGCTGGACAGTGAAAGACTCTTGGCATTTTAGTTGACTCCATTTGACTCTCCTTGATGTGGGATTAATTTTAACTGGAAACCAATAAACTATACGGTGAGTTTACATGTGCACATTTTGGAGTGTATAGCAATAGATAAAAAGAAAATATTCTCGGTGGAAAYTGTATCACATGTTCCTTGCTGTCTTTCTACCTGCCAGTTTAGCAGTAATGTGGAATCTTCTGTCCTCTCTTTGGAGTGCCAGACTGTTTGAAAGTGGTTGTTTCCTGGGACTTAATGCCCCAAGAATTATGTTCATACTGTATTTAAAAGTTTAACCTCATCTTTCAACAGAGTTTAGTTGAGCTAGCCATGCATTTATTTTGAATCTGCTCTTTTTTTTTTTTTTTAAATACACGGAGAGTTTCACCAGCATGCCATATGCATTTCAACTGATCCATGTCGTAATCCTCTCAAATCAGGATGATTAAAGAATTATTTACTTTTTTATGTAGAAAGCTCTTTGTGCAAGATTTAAATATGCCACTTTTTCAAAAAAATCCAGTAGACTGCAAGCTGGCATTTCAGATTTTGTGACATATTAGGCGTGCTATTAATGTTATGATTGGATTCATGTTGCACTAGTAGAAACATAAATAATATTGAATATATTATGTATAACAGTAGCTACAACTGGAAATGTGGGGTTTTAGACCTTAGATTAGTGTAGCTGTATCATTAGAATTTGGGCTTATAAAAGTGATGCCAAAACCATGTTAAGTTTTCATCATCTCAGTTTAAGGTTAAAAAAAATAGTATTTTTTGTTTTGCACCTACTCTGTGAATAGTACAGGAGGAAGTTGAACAGGAAAATAGAAAATTCAGAAACTTAATAGAAAATTCCTGTAAGGGAGCACCTTGACTTTTACAGCCTATTCCATTCAAATATAGTAGTTTAACTGTGATCACGTTGATAGTAAAGTAGCCCCCCACCCCCTCAAACAAGGAAACAAGTCCTAGAAATACTAGAATGTGAAGTCTGAATTCTGGCTATGAATTGGAGAAGTACTATATTGGAGATGGGCTGAGCCAGTCCACAGTATTTCAGATCTAATTTTGAGTATCACGAGGCCTTAGAAGTTAGGAATCATTTCAATTTCCTGGTATTACCATTGGCTAAATAAGAAAAGAAAGGGGCAATACGTAATTAAAAGGAAAACTGCACAGACCATCAGGTATGGCAGCTGTTCCTGGTATCATGCTCTGAATTGCTTTCAATGAAATTGTGAATTTGCCAAAGAGTATAAATCTGAACTGCAGAATATCAGCTGTGCATTCTGAGCTGAAAGTGTTACTTTTCATGTTTTCCTGCTGACAACTTTTAGGATTAAAAAAATATTTGTAGTTAAAACATGGAAGTATAGACCAGATCACTGCTGTGCTATCAATGCAGGTGGAAACTGTGCTAARGAGAGATCCTCTTGTTCCTTATTTGCAGAGATTTTATAGGATTTAGAGGTTTATTCCTTTCATGATAGGAGATACAACTGCAGTCTATAATAAGAATGCGAACCCTTGTTGCTGTGAGAGTTTATCACAGTGCCAAATCACCATAGTCAGCATATACTAAAACCAATGGGAAACTAAGATGATTTTAAACCTTGCGGCTTCTTTCTCTAAGCACATTGTGAGTTTCTTTGGGTTTGACTTTTTGTTACACTAATACATTTCAAAACATAAAGAGGGCRAACAGTACTTGACAGAAGTCATGTTGCTTGCTTCAGTGCAGGATCGAGCGTAAGTGCTCTGATGCTCCATTTGGAAGGAGTGGAACAGGGCAGAGCAGGACAGACGTTCCAGGGCTGCCCATTTGCTTTGTGGCAGTTTGGCATGAGGACTAAGTTGCACAAGGCACAGCAGAGACCCACGAGAACACTGCGCTTGGAACGGACATGGAATCAAAAAAGATCAAGGCTCAACAGGAGTTGCTTTATTAATTCAGATAGGCAAGGTCTTAATGATCTGTCATTTAAATAAATTAGACACATTAAAAACAATAAATGAGGTGAACGATCAAAGTGGGGGAAGGGAGATAAAGCATTATCATATACTTTTTTTTTTTTTTTTGAGCCTTTTATATAAGGAGATGACTAAGCTCTTGCAGCTGACTGAGGCGGCTTTTTTTTGCTCTAACACTACCAGATTTCCTATCAATAGAGGAGACTGCTTCATACAAGGTTATCCTCTAGAAGCACCTTTTGCAGTTTCTGTTGAGGTAGTCTGATGTCAGCAGTCTGTAATGTTGGGAAATCCTATTAGAAATTCAGTATGTTCTGAAGAGAGGAACTAACTGTTTAGAAACTTGAGACCACATTAGTATCAGGTGAAAAAAATACATGTTTTCTTATTGTTTCTACAAATTTCGTATGTATATTACTACCAGTTTCTTTTTAATTTCGTCACTTTTTGGTGACAAAAGTCACAGACACACACTCAAACCTGTCACCAAAGCAGTGGCTTCTCATTGGAAATGGGCCTTGCACAACAATGATACTTTGAAATAAAATAATAATAAAAAAAAGAAAAGAAAAGAAAATCATGTTGTAGACAGACATAAATGCATGTCCTCCTTATCCCTCTTAGCAATCTATTCAATTTAATGAGCCACAGATTTTTTACATTTTGTTTTTAATTTGATTTAACATTTTTATGAGGTAGCCTCTGTGGTAAATCACATTAATTTTTTTTTATAGTCACATTTACTTTCTTGCTTACATGCAGAGCTTGCAGTTAATAAATGCATCTGATTTCCATAAAATATTCAGGGCAGGCCATTATTACAATGATTTTTTTTATCCCTACTGCTAAACTTCAATCAGTTTCAAATTCGAAATGCATTAAATGACTTTGTATAATGTTGTAATTTCTGCTGCAATAAATGTTTTATAGTTAATGCTGTTTAGGAAAGTAGCTTATACCAGAGCCATTAATTGCTTTGCTTAATTATTTACAATATATAGATTTCTTACCAGTTATTTCAATGTATAACTCATTTACTATTTATTAAAGTCATATATTTTTCTTATTTATCAAAGTGAACCAAAGTATTTCAGTGAGGATAAGCTGAAATACTGAATGGCATCAGACAGAAAATGGTCTTTGTGCTTTTTTTTTTTTTTTTGGAGGTTTGCTCAAAGTTATACATGCACTGATTCATGGCTTCTTTCGCTAGGTATTGAATTGAGTGACTGCACAGTATGGTGAACATCTGGATATTTAGAGAATAGATAATGTGTTTTCAGGTGAAATGTTGTTAGTCAAARTGTTTGGGCATTTATAATTTTGCCATTGCTGATTTATTAAATCTGTTCTGTACCTATTAGGGAATTAGTTGGCAACATAAAACATCTAGAAAATTTGTCTGAATGGTCAGTGGAGGACTCTCCTTTACACAAATGATTTCTTAGGTGCCACAAAGCCAGCATAGCTAGCATGCATAAGGGGACACGGCAGAGTAGGTAACAGAGAAGATGAAGATCCTTGGCTACTAGAGTTTGTAGCTGCAAGAAGCATAATTTAGAGCAGTCTGACATTGTCTTAAATTACATTGGTTTTATTTTTTCATTGATTACAATGTCACGGAGGTGGAAAGGTAATGGAGGAATACCATCCTCTCTTTTCTTATCTTCACTGAAACCAGCTCAGGACTGAGACACTTATTTTTATGAAATACCTCTGGCCAAGTAGAAAACTGAACCTGACTCTCTGTGCCTTTATCCTACCAAAAAATAATACTGATATCCTCTGGACCTGATTTCCAAAGAGCTAACCCTTCTGAAAGCATCTTCCCTCATGTTATTTCACCACAGTTTTCTACTGAAAATGTTCCCTTGTTCTTACTATTTGTGCAGTTCCAGCATTGCTGTCTGTGAAGGTTAGCCAAACACTGGGCACCAGTGTTTCAACAGCCGTATTAGCTGACTGTTTAGGGCAGGTAGAGTTGGTTCACTGCATTTTTTTAAAACACTAGATACCTCTCTCTGGTAAAGCTGTTAACCTGTTCCATGTGTTTTTTCACAGTAACCTGCTCGAGGCTTTTGGGAATTGAGAGCTTGGAGTAATCTGGAGTCTCTTCAGATTTCATAGGTCTTTCTGTGCGATTATGGAGCTGGAGAAGAGCTGATGCAGAGCAAAGCTCTTGAGGAAGCTCCATAGGAAAGCACTTGCAGTTACTTTTTTTTTTTTTTAATTCCTTCAGCCTGAAGCCAAAGAATGCTGTAGGAATTCTTTTCCCAGACTGTAAAGTCTCCATCCAGAATCCTACTAAATGTTGTTCATTAAAAACAAGAAAAATATTCAAGAAATCAAGAAAAATATTTGTCTGAAACAGCATTTTTTTTCATTGCTGCTTTTTGCTGCACCTCTGATCACAAACTAATTATGTAGAACATCTGAACTCACAAATTCAATTTTAAGTAGGTACTTACTTAGAAATGCCATTTCATTTCTCGGGCTTTCCTGAAGGAAAGATCCTCTCAGCAGCTTAAACTGACATGAGTACCTGTTGGTTTATTGTTTCCTCTCCTCGCATTCATCCAAGCATCTACTCTTCTGCTGCCTGTGACCTCCTTTCTGTATTTAGTCTTCCTGCCAGTCCACTGCGCTCTGTTTCTTCCCTTAATTTCCACCAGTGTGTTTCCTCGTCTTCCTCTTTGCTCCTGTACAGTTCCTCATTCCATCCTTTTTATGCCTCCTCACATTATTCTGCCCTCATCATCTCCCTCTGTGTCCATATCCTCTGTTTATCCTCTTTCCAGTTGCCTGCTCCTCTTGAGCTCCTTTCTCCACTTGTGATCTGTTCCCTCCTCATCTGTGGGTCCTTCTCATTCTCCCCCTTGCCTGAGCTACTGAACATGGCTCTGCTTTAAAATAATCAGAAATAATTGGAGAGGACATCTGTGTTTGCTAGAGGTGACCTTATTTCTCTCTGCATAGGGTATAAAGAGACAATGGTGATTTTTAGCTCAAGGCAGACAGCTTTCAGACAATGACTGGCAAAATCCAAAAAATTCCCGTCTCTTCTGGTTGTCTGGACACCTTGGAAAAATGTCCTCACATAAGATCAGGAGCCTCTCAGTAATATTTTGCTTGGCCTGTTGACTGAAGCAGCACTTCATGTGGGAGGGTGAACTGAGAACCTACCTGGAAATAAATCCTCTGATGTATGTTTTCCAGCAAACAAAGCTGTAGGGAGACATTTTGGAGCTCAAGGTGCCCTTGAATCCTTTGCTGTCATCGTCTTTTACTCAACCTGGAGGAAATGGGTGGAGAAGACAACAGTTTGACTGTAAGGCTTGGAGCCTAATATTTTCCTTTCTTACCCCCTTTTGGAGCTCTTCAGCCCCAACGTTACTATGACCCTGTCTATGGCCACCTCCATGTTTGAATTTGCAATCAGTTTGAGACACAGAAAAGTCAGTATTTGTTCTTGTATGAGGAGCATGTTTAATCTACAGTATTTTATGAACCATTTGAGGTAGATGTAAACGTTCCATCTAATGGAAGTGCTGGGAATTCTCTTTTCAGTAAGGTACCGTACTTATTTCTAACTTTAGTAGAGATTGCAATATAAGTCTATAACAGTATAGAATGATGACTTACAAAAATGTTATTTCATGCAATTTATTGAGGTTTCTAAAATGCCTTGTTGTTTTTTCCTCCCTTAGAGACATGTATAGAAATTGACTAATGATTTAGAGACAGAGATGTGAAATATTGCATCAATAAAGATTTTTGTGCTTTTTTTTTTCTAAACCGAAAAGCATTTATGAAATATTACCTATAAAATATGTAGCAAAAATACCCAACATAACACATTTGCTTGGGAGGAGCCAAGTACCTCACTCGCAGCATTGATAATAGTGATTAAGGTGGCCTCCAAACTTCTGCTGAGAAGATCTTGACATAGAATTACATAAGCAAGGAGTATGTTGGCCTATCACTCAGCCTCCCTTCTCTAGATATTTGTAAATTAGCATGCAAAAATCGTAAATATGTCTTCTATCTAAAATAGATAGCAGCAACACTAATAGTTTTTTACTTTTTTGCTATTTTCTTAATATATTTTTAAATCAAGTTAAATTTTTGTACATAATTTTGAACCTTTTGTGTTTCTTTTCACTTTTGGAACCAAAAGACAAGAAGGATACATGTCCTAATGTAAGCCTAACTTAATTCCTTGGCATTTCCTTTGGAATTTTGGATTTGTTTCTGTGTTATCTTATGACTTTGCCATTTTTCAGATAGTGTCATTTTTTTCTTCACCTGTTCTGTCACATTTCAGACTTAAGTGTTTTTCTGCCTTCCCTGAATATTAATGGTACTTGTGTTTTGGGCATTTGTCTTCGATGCTTTCATGTTTGCAAAGAGGTAAATAATTCATTTCTCTTTTCTTGTTGATTTTCTTATTTCTTTAAATAATTTTTCCTTTTCCTTTTCTAACAATAAATCTTTTATTGCATCTCTGAGGAACGAACTAACGATCTCTTCTGTCGTGTGCATTTGAAATATGTTATTCTCTTAATGACTTGTTTTCTGGAGAGAACATTGCTGTTCTGAAAATGGGATGATTTCCCACTTTGCCTGAAGACACTGTCCCTGAAGTATTTGGAGACTTTTGTGCTCATTACCCCTTCCCGTTGCAGCCTGCCATGTAGTTTCAACATCTTTCTACTCTATGGAAGGGCGGAAATGCTACTTCACTTTAGAGTGCTTTCCATATAAGACACGCAATAAATGGCAGTATCCTTGAGAGATACTGGATCTCTTTCCATTTATGACCAGCTTTCCGAGCACACACCTGTTAGAAAATTCTTGGGGGAAATCTCATGGGGATTTCAATTTTTGCATATCGAAACCCCCCTGTTAGTAGGTTCTTAGGTACAGTCTTTTGAATGGGAATGTCATTTGCATGATCCAGTTAGAAACTTATTGTCTTCTCCCCTCCTCCCACACTACTGGTTTTATGATTAAGATTTGTGAAARTTTTCTTTTTTTCATTAAAAAAACACTCTCCTTGTGTTGAGTTCAGTTGTTGGATTATTCAGCATAGCCCTGAGGCTGATCTGCCCTTTTAAGGTGGTTTAAAACTGGCAATCCTCAACTCTTGGGATGAATTTTGTAGATTTGGCCTCCTGGCCATGTTCATCTCTTGCCCTGCCTGAGAGGAACCTGATGAATTACCTGTGCACCAAAGTCCTTTTATCTCCGGAGGCCAGACAATCCCTGTTTTGGTTGGAAGACCTGGGGATCTTGAAGATAAGGATGCTATTACAGACTCTACAGGGAATAGTGGTGGTATTAAATGCATTTCTCTCAGATGAAGATTGACTTTTTATAGTTCAGTGAGCCAAGGAATCTAGTACAAGCCACTGAGGTTGTTTTCTCAAGCTACTTAAGGGAAGGCCTTGAATTAAGAGAATCATCATGGTGGTGTTTTCAAGAAACACTTTGAATTTTCCTCTCAGAATATGGTTGTGATCTAAATCTCAGTCTCGTATTTATGATAAGCAGCAGCAACGATAATATCAGATAAGAGAAACAGAACCTTCTGTTCTTTAAAGTAGTACACTTGACAAGTGAGCTGAACCTGCGGACCTTATCTCCTGGAGAAGTTGAAGCAAATATTTTTTTCTGTTTTACTTCAAAATTATGAGGCAGTTTTTGTGTTACTGTGCTCTGAAAAATGAGAAATATGAAGTTCATTGGTTACTTGAGAAAACAGAAGAAGCATCTTCAGATGCATTCTGCTGCCACTGTGGACTGTTCCCTGTTCTTACTGCTGAATTTGTCAAGAAAGCCATCTCAGCCTAGGGGGTCCTTAATGAGACCACATTCAAAGGTCAAAGGTTTACTGTATTGCCAGCAAATACTAGATGTCTTTTCGTTGGCTCCAGTGAGACATAATCCAACAGACACAC
Organism: Apteryx rowi; assembly: GCF_003343035.1. NCBI lineage: Eukaryota > Metazoa > Chordata > Aves > Apterygiformes > Apterygidae > Apteryx > Apteryx rowi. The sequence goes on from NW_020450761.1 coordinate 3,363,006, forward strand.
TATATTTAATAATCCAAAGGGAAATGAGAAAAGAAAATGACTATTTCCATGCTACATTTGAAGATAGGATCTTTTTCAAAAAGCACCAAGATGTTTAGGACAAGAATCCAACCAGTGGTCCTAAGAACCCTGTGGCATTTTTCAACATTGGCACTTTCAGAGGACAAGTACTGTAGATCTTTTGGTGAAAGTTTCCAGCAGGACCAATTCCCAGCTACTTAAGCTGCTATATCCATCAGAAAATCTCTTGCCTAAGCTGCAGTTGGCAGTGCCAGTCAGGAATATCACTGTAAAGTTCCTTAGGCTTCCACATTTCTGCCTCTTCATTTCAAACTGTGAAATGACTTTCACTTCCTAGTGCTTTTGTCACTGGCCTGGTAGTAGACATCTATGGCCATCTAGATGAGTGTGGCACCTTCCCCTCTGGATAACCATTTTCAGTGGCAGGATATCCCTCAGAACTTTGATTCCAGGATAAACCTCATCCTTGTTTCTCATAGTGATGAGAAAGTAACTGGAAAACAAACTTTCAGACTAGTCAACACCGTAACTTTTTATGCAGATGGATTCAAGATTTCTGTAAGTCTCTTTTGTTACTTGTTCTTATCTGTGATTTGTCCACCTTCCCAATGGTTCTGTGAGTGGTTGCATGTTTCACAAGGCTGTCAACTTTATTTGTGTCAAGCATTGGAGATCAGTTTGCATGTTCAGTTGATATTAACAAGTTCACATCCTTTTATGAAGAATTAAGAGGCAGTCCAAGACAGCGCAAATGAATTTTCCTCTTTCATATTGTAGTTGCTCATTACGTTGGATGTGAACACAATGGCATAGGACCATATGTCTTTCCTAAATAGATGGGGAGGGAGGGAGATGATTTAGACTAAACCTCTGTGTTTTTAATTTCTGGGCTCCTTTCTGTTGGGGGCGGGGAGGGGAGAGAGGAATGTCTGTCACTTGGAAGTTGGTTGTTTTCTGTATCTACCTGTCTTCATTTTCCTAGTTTGTTAATACCAAAAGACCTGTATTAGAAACTGCCAAGACCCCTAGACATTACTTACACTTGAAAAAAAAGTTACTCAGACCAAATGTTGGTATAAAATCTTTGCAAAATTTAGTATCGTTTGAGCCATTAACCTTGTTAGCTAAAACTGTTCTTTACAGTCCTGAGTATGTGCTTTTTTTAATGCAGATATGGAGTTTCTGCTATAATTCCACTTGCATATGCCCAAGTGTGGGGAATAGAATTTATCCCAACTGTCTTTGTTCATCTTCTACTCCTGTCCTGCTTCACCATGTTTGGTTTTGATTCAGGGCTTCAGATTTTTGCTAGTCGTGAAAGTGTTATGCTAATTTCAAGAGGATACAGTCATTGACTATAGATATAGAAGTAGTATGTTATTGTTGTAATGTATAAAGTTCAGATTCACTCSTGACCTTTCCTAGAACTGAGAGAACTTCAGGTCTTTGTTCATTTTCTCTGTGTATCTCCTTTCCCTTCCCCAAATAATATAGTGTATAGGCATTTGTAATTAAAAAAGGAAAGGAAAACAAACTGAGAATAGTGGGAGACTGAAAATTTCATTAGAAGTATTGTATGGGGAATGGTGTGTCACCTCTGAAACCTGCTCTCAGAAACAAAATTGAGTGCAGTTCAATAGTTGTACCACATAGTGTCACAATTTGACTTCACTTCCTACCACTCTGCATCTTTTCCCATTGTAGATGAAGGTATTTACAAAGCTGGAGAAAAGCGGTCTGAAATGTGGGGAGCAGCTGAAGTGCAGGAAGATGAAGATACTCGTGTAGAAGTTCCACTGGACCAGGTAATGATCGAGCTTTAAATAAATGACTTTTTTTTTTTTTGGACCACAGGTTTCATGTGTTGTTTTTCTTTCTCCAGTTTCTTTCATGAGCACAGCATAATTCTGTGGGGATGATTGTAACTGTTCACAGATAGAGCTCTGTTTATAGGAGCTTTAGAACATCTTCCCTTTTCTGTCAATCTGTCAGATACCAGTTACATTGTCATCATACATCACCTTCATAACTGGTCTGAGGGCTCTGACAGGGCCTCAGAGAATCAGGACTCCCTAACAAATAGATCCACCTGAATCACAGTCCCTTTATGCTGGTGGAGCAGTGTGAAAGGACTACGGCACAGAATCAACATCAGAATTCCAGCAGTCCTGAACCACAAACAGGCACGGATTTATCTGTGKTTTTTTTTGTTTTGTTTTTTTGTTTTTAAATCAAGCTGCCAGCACTGTCTCATATTTGAACAACAAGGTATTTAGTTGGCCAACTTTTTCATCATAACACCATGTGCAGTAAATGGGTTTTGATGTATTATAGACTTTCATCTAGTTTAGGATTTTTCCCCCTTTGTTTTATTTTGTATTGTTTTATTAAATAAAATCTTGTGAACTGATAATCCAGGAAATAGGTAAGTTAAAGTTTATTCCGATGAAGTGGTGAGTAGAGCTGTTTAAATTTATCTTTTTTTTCTGCTAGTGAATTGCTTACAAGCCAGTCCTCTTTCGTCCTGCATGTTTGTAGGAATTTGACAACATGCTCAGCTTTGTGTCCAGCCCACAGTTGCGTTGTGCTTTTGGTCTCTGGTTGATAATGGCTTGGGATCAGCCACTTAGGTCATGGGATATTTCTGATCCATGAAGTAGTGTAAAGAATAACAATTTACTTGATCAGTTGGTCAGGCTAAAAATCATCCCAGTGACATAAGGGTTTCTCAGGCATTTTTATGACTTGCTGGTGGTCATTTCGGTGCTTAATATGAGATTATAAACATATGGAAGGGAAGTGAGTTAAAAATATTTATTTGAAAAACATCTTAACCATCCAGGGCAACACAGTGGGGTACGAGCAATACAGGAGATTTCAGGAGTGTTTTGGAGAAGACAATTTTTTGAGGTAGGTTCGAGGGTAGATGATTAGGGGAGGTGTTCTGCTAGATTTCCTACGGATGAATAAAGAGGAACTGGTTTGGGATGTGATAGTCAGTGGCAGCCTTAGTTACAGTAGCCACAAGAAGATAAAGTTAAAGGTCCTGAAGGAAGTAAGGAAGACAAATAGCAAAATAAAAATGCTGGAGTTCAGGAGAGTGGACTTTCGCTTGTTCAGGGAACTGGCAGGCAGGATCCTGTGTGAGGCTGACCTGAAGGGCAGAGGAGTACAGGAGAGCTGGTTGGTCTCCAAGGACAGCTTCCTCAGAGCACAAGAACAGTCTATCCCAGTGTGCAAGAAAACAAGCAGGCACAGAAGGAGGCCAGATTGACTGAACAGAGAACTCCTGCTTGAGCTCATACTGAGAAAGGAAAGGTATGGGAGGTAGAAGTGGGGACAGACTGCTAGTAAGCAATACAGAAACACTGCCTGGGCATGTAGGGATGATATTGGGAAGGACAAAGCTTGCCTGGAAATGGAAACTGATGCTTGTGATTGGGACCAACCAGCAAATATTCACCAAGGGCAAATCGTACTTGACCAACCTGTTTGCCTCTGTGATGAAATAACTGGCTCCGTGGATGAAAGGAGAGCAGTTATTGTCATTTATCTTGCTTTCAACTTGGACCCCCATAATTTATTTGTAGGAAAAATTGGAAGACAGGTAGTAGATATGGGGAAGGACATATCCTTAGAGAAGGTATAGACTGGATTGGTGGACTACAAGGAGGGTGAAAAACTATCTGGTTTGGTGGGACTCAAAGGGTCTATGATTTGAAATCTAATGGCAGCTATTTATGAATGGTGGTCCTCAGGGTTTGATGCTGAGCCTGATACTCTTTAGCATGTTCATCAGTGGTGTGGATGATGGCATGGGATGCACCCTCATCCAGGTCAAAAGTGATTCCAAACTGTCCTTGTCAGTTGATGTGCTGGAGAGCAGGGCATCAGAGGGATTACAACAACTTGAAGGAGTGGGATGAAGTGAACTTTATAAAGTTTAACGAACACAAACGCRAAGTCCTGCACCCGGGCTAGAATAACTGTGCATTGGTACAGGCTTGGAGCTGGCAGACTAGGGAGCAGCTCTGCAGAAAAGGTCCTGGAGTTCCTGGTGGCTAACAAGATAAAAATGAATCAGCAGTGCACCCTTTTGGTGATGATGATTGATCACATACAGGGCTGCATTAGCAAGAGCATAGCCAACACATCAAGGGAAGTGATTATCTACCTCGACATGGTACCCATGAGGTTACATCTGGATTATTTTGACCAGTTTTGAGCCTCTTCCAGTACAAGAGGGGTATTTACAAACAAGAGAGAGTCCAGCACAACAMCACACTAAAATGTTTAGGGTGCAAGAGCATATTACACACAAGAAACAGCTTGGGGAACTGGGTTTGTTGAACCTTGAAGGCTAAACAAGGGAAGGCAACTTCTCAACTTCTCTCAACTTCTTCTCTCAACTACATATGGAGTTAAAGGGAAGACGGAGCCAACCATTTCTCTGAGTTGTACAGAGAAAGGATGAGGCAGTGGTCATAAGCAGCAGCAAGGGAAGTTTGATTGGGTATAAGGAAAAACATTTTCACAGTGAGAGTTGTAAGGATTGTCTTGCCCAGAGAAGATGTGGAATCTCCATCCTTGGTGATTTTTAAAACTAAATTGGACAAGGCAACCTCTTTGAAGTTAGTCTTGCTTTCAGCAGGGCGGTGGGCTGGATGATCTCTAGAAGTCTCTGCCAGCATAAATTTTTCTGTAGTTCTGTATTTGTTGATCTCAGATTTTCTTCAGTCCTATAATCAACTTTTTTTGGTAAGATTTTCTGGCTTTTGTGCTTACTATTTTTTGTTGTTGTTGTTTAAATTCATTTCAATCAGGTAAAAGAATAGTAGACATATATACAAACTGTGTCTCCAGGCTTAAAGAGAAATGCCTGAGGAGAAATTGGACAGAGGTTTTACAGCCTTATGCTGTGTTGTAATTTCTGCTTGTGTGTTACCAATCTGTGCTTTAATGAAGACACATGTGATATTGCCACTGTAGCTAGTTCAAAGAATGGTACCATATCAGTCTGGAAAAAAAAGTCTGGATCTCTGCATTTGCTTTATTTTAGGCTGCTGTTTCTAAATGGAGTCATTCTCAGTGAATGATTGTTTTTAATGGGAAGGAGATGTTGCTCAGCTATTCTGCAGACATTGTTTTTGAAGACTCATGATCCAAGTGATTGAAAGATGCAAGAGCATGACTGATCCTGGTCCCTGGTACAAGGAGTTCTGTTGCTGTGTCATTTCATAGCGAGTACCTGCCCCAGCCTTAGAGCACTCTGTGCTAAACACCATCAACCCCAGCAGCCCTGTTAATTGCGGTTGAGGTGGTGTGATAGGGTGTGTTGCTTTGTACTGATAGTACTGATGTTGGGGAAGAACATATCTCCTGTCGTCTTAATCTTTGTTTCTTATGACATCCTGAAGTATATCCTGTCCAGGTCTTGGCTGTGTAATAATCAATTTGTGAGATGATTGGCCTGTCTGTAGGTGTGTAAAGAATTCCTCTGGGTAGTGTAAAGCATTTGACAGCATAAATTGGGTTGTCAAGTCTGTTTTTATGTTGACTGTAATGCTTATGAAATCCAAGAACCCTAGAGACAGGAGTCTTACCTCTCCACAGAGATGCTACAGCGCAGGCAACGGGTCTGGCCATTGCACTGGCAGTCTTGCCAGTTTGCTTCAGCTTGACTGCTGGTGATTGTCATTAGGGAGAGGAGAACAATGAATTCTTCACTGCCAATTCTGTACTTGGCAGACATAGCTGGGTTTGTCGATACAGTTGCCAGTGAGCATCACTTGTGCTGGTAGGCTTGCAACATTAGGATCTTGCTTGATACGACTAAGCTCATTTACACAGGCCCTTGTATCTTCTTCAGATAGAAATGCTTTTCAGGTGCTCCCAATTTGGACAGGGAACTGTGTCGCCTCTGGTAGCACGTGTGTGTGTGTGTGTGCACATGTACCAAACATTCATACTATTCATAATCTTCTGATTTTCATATTTCCAGGAAAGCAAAACAAAGCACCAAAATGTTTTCTTCCCACTCTTTATTGAGAACTCAAACTATGGTTTATTTCTGAGTTTTAGAACTACATGTATAGTTCCTACACAATCTGGTAAGAAGCCAGGTCCTTCTGAGTAGCACCATGTACGCTTTATTCCAAAATAATTGAGGCTACTCAGACCTTGGAAACATTTAGCATTTTGCAGGTACAGGTTCTTATTAATGGCAGTTTTAGATAGTTTAAAATTCTGTGATGTAAAGCTTTGTAGCTTGTTCTTAGCTGAACTCAGTTGGTGTTCCAGAAACATGGAACAGGACAGCCAGCCAGTGCTTGGCTATCTTGCATAATACATAAATATTTGCGTGCCAGCTTTCGCTAGAACGCTGAGACTTCTGATACGCTATCATCATTTTCGTCAGTCACATAAGTGAGGTGGTAAAGCTAGAGCTTAGTCTTTTKTTGTTGTTGTTGTTAATGAGCCTTCTCTGTCTTACCATTTGAAGTACACAGTTGAACAAATGCCAGATTAGCCATTAACTAAACAGTGTAGTACTGGCTAGACATCCGCTTATGTCCTATTCTGTAAAAATGCTGTCTGCCAGCTGAGAACACATTGAAAGAACAGGATTTGCTTTACTCCAGACTAGCTGACAGTTGTAATTGAACATCAAGAAGGAAAAATCAGTGTTTTGCCTAAAACCAAACCGGACCCTCTGTTCTGTATTCTGTACCAAGACTTCAGGTTCCAAATACAGAATGGATATTTTCTTCTTTTGACATGCAGGCTTACTCCAGGTTGGCTGTTTACATCACTGTGTCAACATCAATGGGAACTGATGACAGACTATGAAATCAATTGTACACATAGCTGGGGGAACAATGCAGTTTTATTCTGGAAGGTATTTGCAGTTCTTGGTAGGAGGGAGTGAAGCAGTAGAAATTTCGTATTTGAAATGCTAACTAAATGTGTTTCTTGAGTCCGCTGTTAATAATGTAGATATGTTCCAGGTAACTTTTCTAAGATATAAAAATTGTTGGCTAGTAAAGCTTTCATAATAAACAACTACTATTTCTTCAATTTTATTTAAGTTCTGGAGACGAATAAGCATGAGAATTATGAGATATGAAGTTGCTCAGTTCATGGTCCCTAGAAGGAATTCAGATGTGTTACTGTGCAAGCCTGCTTTGCCATGGGAATATAGTACTGGCTATTAAGATATAAGTGATAGAGAATGCATCTGAATTATTTTGTTTTCCTTTAGACCCATCATCCCCATCGTCCCTTTCTCTTTCTGTGTTTATTTATAAAGATTACTGGAAGTTAAATTTGTCTAATGGGCCCTGATTTTGGGGGCTGTTGTGGATGGTCACACTCCTGGTTCTTTCACTAGCCATTTACTTTCCATTATTCCAGACATGTCCACTGATTAATGCAGTCCTGATGCCACTCATTATTCTCCATTTCCTGGGCTGTGATGTGATGTGAAATTGTGTAGCTCCCTTAGGTGCCCTCTGTGTAGCTGGAGTGTATCAGCAGCAGCAGCAAATTTGCACCTTTCATTTGCAATTTTCATTATGAAGTATACATTTTGCTTTAGAGACCCAAGATTCACCTCAGTGAACTGAACAAGATGTTTATCTTCCCTATTGCTGGAGGCAAAATGTTTACGTCTGCATTGATTCAACATTAAAACAGGCTGGCTGCTCAAAGAGACATTCCTTGATTATAAAGGCTAGAACTCTCCATGAGCAAACATTTTGCATTACATCAGTAAGAATTTCGAAATTGCATTTGGAAAGAATACATGCAAGATTTTTTATGCTCAAATTTTGCTACAAGTGATGCAACTGTAATTAAAATCTTCCTGATGTTGAGTGCTGATCAAGCCACCAGATGAAAAGATTTTTTTCCTGCATGTTTTTCTTTCAGCTGTATTGATTTACGCTTAATTTTTTGTTGCTTATCTGTGTATGAGATAGGACAACCTACTCTGATTTGTTATCTGCAGTTTAGAATAAAAACAGAGACAGAGATCTTCCCTAGATTTCTGCATTAGATGTGTGTGATTTCTACAGCTATAGCAGCACGGTCTGATCCTGTCTTTATAGATCTGTATGGCCAACTGTTAGAAGGTCTAGATTCTCCAGCATGAAGACTGCAAACACAGTTCTATTGTAAAATTTGTCTGGATACCACTTTGAAAAAAGCTCCCTCTCCCACATACACCTTTCTTGAAAAACCTCTAGCAACCCTAAAGCAGACACTTTATCAAATTGTGAAACTTTTAGGATATTTTTCATTCACTGTAGAAGACTTTTTTTTCCCTCTGGAGAAAAGAAATCTTTTATGTATGTCTGCAACCTCAGCATGGCGTCTTTTGAAATGCTTACTAGCTTTCTCGTGTGTCATTGTCTACAAGGGTGCTCAACAGATCATAGTGCATCGTAAAGTGTGAAGTTTGGGGTCAATTGTCATGTACACACAGAAAATGCTGTTATTGAAAAAATAGACACAATTTTCTGTCAGTGAAATAGGTGGAGAAAAATGTTGTTGACTTGAGTACATCTTAGAAAATTAAGAATCTGATCAAATGTTTCCTTCTCTGTTATGGCCTTGTGATTAGAGAAGGGATTATGCGCATTTCCAGTTACCACACATTGTAACTGAGGAATGGAGTTTGAAAGCCTGTTCTTTTCTACAGTTTCAAATCATACCACTTCCCTTCATTTTGGGTAGAGTTCTAGGTGCTATGATCTTATGGAAAATCAGACTCTGTGGACGCAGGTGCTACATTTGTTGTAAAAATGCATCAAACTCRTAAAGAGGTTGGAGTTTAAAGTTGTTTTGTTGTGGGGATAAAGACATTTTTTGCCTTCAGGAAAAGTACTGCATTTACTATGTGGGAAATGTAAGCCTCAAGAACACTTAACTATTCATTTCCTTGTTTTTAAGTGCTTGGGTTTTGTAAATGATGTGGAAGATAAATGTGCTGCTGTCACTTAGCAACCCTATCTGGTTCGGGAACAAAATGTTTTGCTATTGGAAACTGTGCAGTACAGCTGCAAAGCATTCTTGACTGGGTGGTAGCAGGGGCAGCTTGGTTTTTAAGATGATTGGTGCAATCAAAGTTAAGTATTCCTGATATTGTATTTGTGAGATGTATTTGTGAGATGTATTTGTGCCAATATGTGTGACCATTAAGATTTTGTTGTCTGCCTCATTGTTTGTCTGTTGTGACCCTTATTTAAGTAAACATTTCCAAATGGTCTCAGTAAAGTAAAATTATGTTTTACATTAATGGTATAAAATAATTTCCGCCTTAAATGATTTGTGATATTGCACTTTTCAATATTCTAGTATCAGTCATGTACAAACCTACTGAGAGGTTACATTAGCATCCCTGGAGGAGGAGAAGCCAAATGCTTCAATGTCTAAAGATTTCCTGACTTATTGCTTTTGAATGATGATGGCATTTGTTAATGTAGCTCTTAATGAATGATAGCATGATGAGTGTAATTAGAACACATCTTTCTTTTTTAAACACTCTGTTTTTGCTGAGATTAAAAATACCGTCAAGCAACCATACCTCTTGAATGCAAAATGAAAATCACTCTGTTCCTCATCAACCTGCTAGGAAGTCAGGAGAGCTCTAGAAGGCAAGTTGGGGTCATGTTTTCAGTCTTGTTAAGATGTCAATGATTTCAGTTATTCTGTGTGCCTTCGACTGACTATAGCTTTGACTATACATATATTATGTTTTTGTTGGTGCATCTTCTTATTGATAGTCCATGATAAGCAAAGAATCATGCTCACAATCATGAAGATACAGTTTGAAAGCTAGTTGTTTTAGCTACGGGAATTTCAACTAGAGAACTGCACAAGCATTGTCTTTGCTTAAAAGATTAAGCCAGCTAAATAAGATAGAAGGTTACTTTCTATTTTCCTACAGTCATACAAAAAGAAAAATAAAAACCTTCTTATGAGCACTTCTGGCTGCAGGAAGAATGAGAACAATCCATCACAGTCACTGGGAAAGGGTGCACCTCTCCCCTGTCCTAGAAGACATTTACTCTTTATGAAAATTACCTCAAGGAATACGAATGTAATCACCTCATGCTTCTCCAATCTTATGTTCATTGCTGTCAAGTTCAAGTTGTGTTGCTGTCTTTTATGATGAGGACATAGGACTAAAGGAACACAGGTATACTTACTTTCTAGTTTATTACAGTATACATGCATAGTTACCCTGGGCTACAACTGACTGGGTGCTTCCAAAGAATTTTTGAAGTGCCACTTGTTTTCAGTTAAGACCCTGGAATCTCTCTTGTTGACTGTTGGACATTAATATTTGCAAAATATTGATGGAGATGATAGTCATGTTTGTTTAGTTGTGTTGCAAAGTAGTAACAGACTGCAATCACTCAGGTCTGGAGTTATAACTGGTTCTCTGAATTTGAAATGCCTTGTGCTTTCACGGTAATTTACTTGTACTACTTCATGTAAGCCAACACACTGGTTCAAAGCCTAACTCAGACTTAGATGCAAAGAGGAACAGCATAATCCCACATTTGTTTCAGCTATCCAGCTAATGCATTCCGTATCTACAGATACTCTTAATTGAAATATTCWGGTTATTTAAAAGATGACTGATGAAAAGCTAAAAACTAAGATGTGAAATGTCACTGCTCATCCCTGGGTAAACAAGATCATTGCTGACTTCTAAAAATGAGTCTGATAATTTCTGCAAGGACATTAAGGTCTGAATCAACATACCTATTTTGCTTTCAGTAGACCCATCCTGATTTATCCTGACTGAAAGAACACAGTTTGCAGTAACTTCATGTATACATAATAGATACTTTGTACAGTTGTAGGTGGATAGATGACTGGAGTGTATTGAAATCGATGAAAAGGTTCCCATTTACTGCAGGGGACTTTGAATTAGACCCTGACCTGTAAGCACTTATATGTAGGCTTTAGCTCACTACTTCAGGTTCACTGAAATCATTGGAATTGCTCAGGGAAGTAAAGTGAAGCATGTACAGTACTCACAGGCTTTGGACCATAAAAATCTCTCTTTCTCTCCCCTGCATATATATGTGCACATAAGGATTTTCTCTCCCTAAATATGAAAAAACTAACTTTTGCTAGGTATTTCTCTTTCTCAGTGAAGAATGTGCATTTAATACAGAGCATGCTAATTTCTGTAACTCAATAGCATAGCTAATAGATCAATAAAATTTAAATTAAAAATATCATGCTTTTTATGTAAAGAGCAACAAATGATTTGATGGGTGATTTTGGCCTTCAGTTTCCTCCCTACAGTCCTGCCTTAGGTCTATTGTGTGTTCTGAAGTGCATCTTCTGTGCTGGTGTTCACATTTCAAAAAAACTCCTCTGTCTTTGCATGCAACGGAAACCATACTGCATTTTAGAGTACCTTGCAGAAGGTCTTTTCCTCTGGATCAGTGTTGAGTTCAACTTGTTTGACACATCCTCTCTGATGTAATGCAGCTTGAAAGGAGATTAAATGAAGAATGCATTTTGCTTTCCAGTTATTAGCTGTAAACATGACTTTTTATTTTTGTCTTTAGTAAGTAACGGCCGTTGTAGTAATGTGCTAAGAATATCCTGAAATTTTCAATTACTATAAAAACATCATATTTTCATTGATGGGATTTGTTGTACTGATCTTGTTGTGTACTATTACTGTTAAAGCAATTTAGCTTGACTGATCAGGTTAAAATAGATGGCATCTGAATGTCATTTGATGCTAGTTCCCTATGAGCTTCCACTAAATTTCTGGGTAAAGTTCAATATGCTATGCTTAGCTTTTATGTTGTTCACAGTTTTAACTCTTAAATAATTTGGATCCATTTCTATTTTAGACAGAAAAGGTCTAATGAATCTAGCTAACATAGCAGTTTAGGAAGTTACTGCCCTTAGGCTTCTACGCCAAGGATTGCTGCCAAGGCAACAAAGCCAGAAAAAGCATATGTATTAGGATGCATATGTTTACACCATGGTGGTGTGGTGCAAAGTCTGCACACCTTCCTCTGCAGTTTAAAATGAGCCACTATACTGAAGCATTTCAGGCAAGGGCACATACTCTATTCTTATTATACCTGCTAGCGGATAGGCGTTAACAAAAGCTGGAAATGGCAATATCTTAGATCACTACTACGGTTGACTAAGAAAGTCTGAATTTACTTTTCTTCTTTTCTTACCCTCTCTTCTCATTTGATGTTTGTAATGTCATAGTAAGCAAGTACCATTAAGCAAAACCAAAAAGATTGCTTTTGGTGAGAGTTGTCTGGTGTATTTAATCTATCCAGTGCTCCCCTGTTCTGGTCAGAATCCAGATTTGCTTAACTTCCTTAGTAAATTGAAAATAAATTAGTAGGTCACATATGGCAGGCTAGCAGGTAGCTTATGAGACTTTATGGATCTACAGATGTTTGCTATCTTTACATGCTGGCAGTTACAAGAGTTGGCTCAAGTTTGCTTTTACATGCTTGCTTCTTTGAAGGTGTGTGTAAAGATTTGACTTTAATTTTTATTTCAGTGGTAACCAGGCCAGTTTGATGCCACCAGATGAAAGTGAGTCAGAAAGGTTTGAATAAGATACATACTGAGCCCACTGTACTTCAAAAAACATTTTTGGAGCCATTATTTAGCTAGTCAGGTAACCATGTAGTATTTCTAATAATTTGTGAATCTATGGCTCATTAAGATACAATAACTTGTCCTGTTTGACACTCTGTCAAAAGGTTATTGTGCACTGGCACAATAAAGTTGTCTTATGTTTCTACTTAAATATCGAAGCAAAAGCAAGGTGTTTCATCAAGAGGCTTCAATCAATTGATGGTATTGTTAAACTGGCTTTTACTAATATGTTGAAGGTGATGAGAGAATTCTTTTGAAATGTTAGTATTAGAGAGGAAAAGGTATTTTTACAATTTAGAGTTTATRGGTCTGCAGCAGATACCTGCCTACCTAAGAACCGCTAATGATAATAAAATTCCAAACATCTTTGACTAAGAGATAATCTATCTTTTAGCTTGTTTGCTTTAGATTTAGATTCTGATGAGGCTGTGTGGGAGGCAGACACCCTTTCACTCCTGTGGGATTTTTACTCTTTATTTTCATTCAAGCTTATGCACAAGTACATAAGTCATCTTGGCGTGGGGGCATCGGTTCACTGAATAGTCAGGTGAATCTTGAAAGCTGAAACTGGAAGACAAATGACAAAAACTAGATAGCATGTGCGTCAGTCTTTCAGGTTGTCGTGAAATGATGCTACTAGTGACTTTATCTACAGTGAGTTTCTGCTTGCTCTTCTTCACAATATGGGACAAGATACTGTTTCTCCTGTCTACTGGTCTAACTCCACATAGGAAAATTCATTGTTAAATGTAGATGAAGTCGTACAAATCATAACCATGCAACCCTACATAGGGATCTTTGGGAAGAGGAATGATGTTATGGCTATGACCAGTATGTCTGCCTCATCTCTCCTGTTACTTTTCTGTGAGCACAAAGACGACAGGCTGCGCGACAGGACTGGTCGATGTGGCATGGTCTGGTCCATACGTGAAGCACTTCCTGGGGAACAGTTTGTGGGCTTGTGATGTACAATATTTTGTTGTGACACAAAAGTATTTACTAGATGCCAGAATGTGCAAGAACCAGGAATAGCTGGAACAAAAGAGCTGTTGCTGGGTTAAGTAAACCTAGTTGGTTCTGGTTGTTCAAATATGGTCAAATGGATTAACCCAGTGAAATACATTTAAATCTCACTAACACAGTTTTTGTGTAGAATAAGAGTGCAATATAGGGTGTTAGTGCAGCAGCAGCATTTTCTGTCCATGTAGATAAATCTCAGATTAGCATACTTGCTCCCCCGTAATGATGTAATTCTGATTGTGATGTGTGTCACATTTCAGCATTGCTTGAAGCATTTTATTTAAAAATGCCTCATAATGATGCTGCTTTTCCTTTCATCAGAGACCAGCAGAAACTGTGGATGAAGAAGAAAATGCAGAAGAGGAAAATGACAGGGATGAGGAAGGCTATAAAGGAAGGGAAGAAGTCAAAGAAGGAAAAGAAGTGGAAGAAAATGAGAAAAAGTTAAATGGCAATTATGAAGACAAACAAGAAGGAGAGAATGTTGACCAAGCAGAGGAAGAGGAGGTCACCCATTTAAATGGCAAGACAAATGAAGAAAATGGTGAGGAAATGGAGCAGTTGAACAATCAAAGTGATCTTCAGCCTGAAGAAGAAATAAAAGAACAAGAGGATTCTTACAGTCAGAACCAGGTAAATGTTTATTCTTTCAAGTTCTGGTTTTAAGTTATTGTTCCTTATTTGTCTCAGCATTAGACTTCTTCTCAGGCAGTCTCTAAGTAACTCACTCCTGATAAGGCCCTCAGATTATCTACTAGAACTTAAGTTTTGGGGGAAAGGCTGTTTCCCTTCTGTATAAATCTGTTACATCAATAATTACGATATATGGCCTCTGACTGAGAAAATAGGTCTTTTGCTCTGATAAATCTTCCTGAGTATGCTGAATTTTGAAAAAACAAAATTCTTGTGATGTCTAGAAGAGCGTAATCATTATATATTTCCAAAGTACGTTGTCCTCTAGGACAGAGCAGAAGGGTGAGTTCATGAAACCACAGTGCCTCATTATTTTGATGAGTGGACTTTCGCAGAAGTTGGGATTAATAAAGGATTTTTGCTGTTGTTTTGTGGAATTTTCATCTATGTTCCTAAAAAGTTGGAAGAGATGTTGGAGATAAACAGGATCTTGAAAACAAGAGGCTTTAGTTGGATTAAAAGCAAATGGCCTGTAATTTAGGAGAGCTGGTAAAACGCTGTTGGTTTACATGGAGGCATGCAGCCCAGAAGAATCAAGTGAACTACCTTGAATGTCAGGTGAACTGACCAATGAACAGAATTTGGGAAATGCAGTGTTTAGTTTGGTAAAGGCCATGGTAACTTCCTATCCAGATTCTTGAGTATCAGAAGCAGAACAACCTGCTGTGGAACCCTGCCTACAGACTGCTGGATAAAAAGAATGTTCCTCTGCCTCTTGTGCTACTCAGAATAGTTTCTTGCTTCCTTACAACCAGATTTTTTTCTGTTTYGGTATGACGCACAAGGATACTTTTAAATTAAGTTAACAGAGAGCTGAGTAGCATGACATTTTCTTGGGCCCTGAATTTATTGTATGCTTGATATGTTGATGGAAATTTTTTCTAGAAATGCTGAAGTTACTAGGGAAGTGGAGAAAGTGAGCAAGCATTCACTTTAAATGAATATGTGGGTAACCAGATGTTTGAAAGAGGGGGAAAAAGCCTTATTTGAATACTTTCCCCTTTGGAAGGTATATAAGTATAAGCTAAAAAAGAATGTTAACAAGATCACTTTTGGAGAATGTTTTTTTGCTTTAAGAATTCCTCATGGAAATCTTAGAATGATGTACTAACACTGTATTGAAATGAAATTAAATGAAATCTTCATGACCTGATGAAGTTAATGTTATGTGGTTTTGATTCCTTTTTCTTTAGGTTGGTTCCCATCATGAAAGAACATCCACAAATCCAAGGGTGACAATCACCAGCCCACAGGAAAGTGAAAAAAATGACCAGACCAATGACTATGCTGCAGTTGCATAGATACAAAAAATATAATGAGAAAATGAAGGATTACGATATTTTAAATTTAGAGGATGTTATTGTTTATGATTGATAATTTATAATGGGAAGATAAGTTGAGTACCACATACTGAGTCTTGAGATGATAATGCCATATGGAATGACATAGATAATGAACATTAATACCTATTAAAAGAGGATTGAATTATTTTTACAAGATGTGACTTTCTGATGGAATTTGAGAAGGAAAATATAAGATTTCTGTATAGTAATATTATAAATAAACAAACTATTCTGTGTTACAAGGTGGTCAACAGTACTAGAATCAACCCTATGTATGACATTGTTCTAGAATGCTTAAAAAAAAAAAAATGAAAAAAACCCAGCCCTGAGTTAGATGTCAGAACTTCTTTATAGATTTATTTAGAAAAGAGATATAATTGTGACTTTTAATGAGAACATATGTAGTTTTCTTTTAGATTCCACATAATACACGTTTTCCAGGCATAACATTAGGATATAATGGAATAGATTCTACACTCAGTGGACTCGTGCACACTAAAAAATGGTGTACTACAGTGAGGAGTCAGTCCTAATGTTCCTGAATAGTGGCTTTCCAATATATTCTTTAGAATCATTAGTATTTGCATTCAAAAATATCCTTTATTTAGCSCTGTGAATGTATGTAGACAGCCTACAATACCATAGCTTGTTCCCACTTGCAGCAAGAAGCTTTGGTGATTGTCCTGTCCTGAATCACTAAAAATTTGCAGGGTTTGGGCTATGGAGTAAGACAGCTTATTAAATCTTGAGACGCATGTTCTCTTTCAGAAGTGGGAATGTATCTGATTGAAGTGCTAACAATTTAACAATATTTATTGTAGTGAAAAAAGAATAAAGGAAGACTATCTGGCAGATGAGTTTCAAAAGTTGAGTTTGGACTGATTTGTAATTCAGTCCATGAGAAATTTAATTTATTAATGAAAAAATAATGAATACATCCAGATCCAGACTGAAACTATCATGGAATCATTGCTATCAATGGAGCCATTTCAATGTGAAACACATTAGGATAAGCCTACCAGTTTTGGATACACTTAGGATAAGCCTACCAGTAAAACTCAACAGCAAGTGCTGTGCTTATGAATCCTTTGTATAACCTTAATGCTTGAAAGTGTATCATCATCTTTCTGAGTAAGCTGGTTTCTGATGGGCTATGGCTTAATTTGCATTAGTAAATAAGTCATTGACCCACAGTATTAGTTCTCCTGATGACACCAATCCTATCACTCTTATTTTTTCTCTGTTAGTAATGGCAATAATTTGTAGTTCATAGAAATACAGCCCCGAGCGTAATTTCATTAATTATACAAAAGAAATAGTGGGTTTCTTTATTGTTAATGCTGGTAAATGATTGCTATGAGAAATTAAGTGTCAGTTTTGTTGATTTCGTGCCATTAAGGAAAAAGATTACATTTATGAAGAAACTGAACTTGAAGCACTATTTGAAGAATGTAGAACCACTTGTCATGATTGAAACTCATACAAGCATCTGCACTTTTTCTAGCAATTATTAAATATATTTTTCCAATGGAGTAGAAATATGTAGAGATCCTTCAGCATGTTTCTGAATATTGGCAGTGTAAGTATAAAAAATGTAACACTAAAAAACATAGGAACAGGATTAGAATGGTTTGCCTGTGTCATTAGAACCCTGTGGTAATTCTAAAATATCTGTGATTTGTGTGTCCTTTGACAAAGATATAAGGAAATACTACATTTGAGATCGGTTCAAAATAGGCTGAAAATAGGTTCAAAATATAGCAAAGTTCTTAAGTAAATATGTATGCTTCTTTTATTTGCTGGAGCAATTAAACTTTTGCTGAAATATCTTTGATTTCACTGGGATTTAAGCAGACACTTAAAATTAAGCAGAAGACCAGTATGAATAAAATAACTGTAAGTGCTAGTGAGGAAAATGACCCATAAAAATCCTCTACGTACCTTTATAGTTAATCCTGCAGTGGAATAATATATGCAGTAGCATTATAAAAGCTATCAAACAATGCTTAACCAGCCAGAGAAAGCAGATTTATCTCCTCAGGGAATATACTCTCTGAACCTTCTGGGTAAAGCCTATCAGGAAAATGGCTAATGTTGCATCTTTTCTCACTTAGAACTGAATAGCTCATGTGCTTAATAGTAAGCCTGGGCTTAAATGCTTTGCTGAATCAAGACAAATCTTGTATTGACATTACTATGAATGGGCTCTTTGCTTGAAGTTAATATTTTACCAGATATGGGACTCTACTTACTGTCATTGCAGGTTAAGACTTGAACAGGCTATGTGATGTTCTTCATCGTCAGAAGTTTGAAATTAAATCAACATCTACAAATATCCAAATGAAGATTTTTCGATGACCTATTGAAATTGGAAAACATATTTGCCTCAAAATTTTGTACCTAGAAATAATGTTTAGAAGAACAGAGATTTGTATACTGACACTTTTCTCCCTCTTTTTCTATTCACAGCTTTTATCTGCCAGTGGTTCCTATACCATTTCTTCCCTTTTCCTCAAATGTTCAGTGTCTACCATGCTTAAAAGACTTATAAATATCAATAAGAGCTATTTAAAAGCTTAAACTGAATTCTAATGAAGTGTAATGTAATCAGTCTTTCATGGGGACATGAAAGTCCCGATGAGTATTATTGAGCCTAAACGTTATCCCCTCTGTTGTTCATATTGTAAAGAAGATAGTATATTCTTCTTCGGAATAGCAAATCAGACTTGTTGGAAATAGAGATATAAGCATTTGCATCGTTCACTCTTGGAACACTGAAAACATGAATGTTGTATCAGGTTCCCTCATTTTATATAGAGAGAATTATTTTATTGTATAACCAATAATTCTGACGTTAAGGTAGAAGTTAAACAAGAAGTGTGCAAGTGGTATTGCTAATAGTTTTTTTGTGTGGATTTGCTGTGTGTGATGGCTTAAAAGTTTTACAGGAGAAATGTTATTTTGTTAAGCTTACTTACAACAGTTCTGAGTTTTTTAAGATTTGTTTTATTGTTTTGGTTTTATTTTTAAAAACAATTTGCTATTAAAGAGAGCTAGTATACAGGCATTCCTGTGTTTTGTTTCAGATCAAGGCCAGTTTGATATTAAGTCTATCTTTGACTGATTTCAATTATGAGACCGGTGCTTTTGAAACTGTTACAATTCTTCTATAACTAGAACTTTATAAAAGTGAAGTTTGGTAGTTATGGTATTGCAACTGTGACAGAAAATAGGCTGACAATATAGCTGTTATCAATGAATAACAACACAGTTAAACTGGCCACCCTTTTTCAATGTTATGGTTCATTAAAAATGCTCAAGTTAGAACTGGATTTGTCTGTATATACATACTGTTCAGCTGATGTTCAACAAATAACATGAGTTCTGTCTGTTCACTGCAGACACCTGAGAAAACTTTCAAGCATCTAGATATCTCCCTAGTTGGTACACTTTTTACTTAGCTGCTATAGGAGGTGACTTCCGTTGCAGCAAAACACTAAAGCATATGCTGAAGTCCTGTAGCTTAATTCCTGGGAAGAAATGGGTGAAGACAAGGAAAACGTAATCCCCTCTCAATCTCATTAAAAGTAAAGAAGAAAAAAGGAATATGTGTAAGTATGCTGATTGCTTGAGAATACTGAGAAAGGAGTGTTGCATTGGCTGTTTTGAATGATTATCCCAAAGGTACGTTAAAATAACCTTAGATAAAAACTGTAAGTACAAAATGAAGTACCTAGAGTAAGGATAGATTTATTAAATAATAGCAATCAGAATGATTGAATGGGGTGAAGTTTAAGGATGTATTGTTTTGGGTGGCTAACATCCCTCAGTCTAAGTTTTAGCCAAAAGAAGTGCTTCAGACATGGCAATAGACAGTGAAGCTATCCAGTATCACTAGATTATTCCTCATACACGTATTTATATGTGCATTAAGTTACTGGCCTCTGTGTGAACACTCTAACAGAATGCATTTTCTGTGTGCGCGCATATAATGCATACATAAGTAATGTGCATATATAATAATCTAGTCTTGCTATATTTTTAATGGTGAGTAAAATATTATTCGTTGCAGCTGAAATTCCCTAAATTATACAAGAAAGTATCATTAAATCTAGTAATAACTAACCATCTAAAGGGTGACATTTTTAAGTTATACTCATAATTTTGTGCTTTGCTAAGTTCAGAATGCTTGAAGCCCTGAAGTAAAATGGAAATAGCAGCTGAAAACTGACTAGGAGCTAAGTGGGTCATAAGGAAATAGAAGTTGAAAACTTGAGGAAGAAAGTACAAATCTGTACTACAACATGTGTTATCAAGAACTTCTAAAGGTTTTTACTATTAACTACAGTGTCGAGAATATCCGATTTAAACAATAGGATATTTTGAAACAGTAGGCAGCCAGACTTAACAACCTAAACGGTGACTGTAAACGCCTGTAAATGCTCACATTTTTCTTGTAATCATCACCTACAGCTATGATGATACTTAGTTCTAATATTTGCATTTTTTATAAATGAATCCCTAGCTCAATTATAACTTCCCCTTGCCCACAGGGGGACCGAAATTTAATTCAAAATACAGGTTTTATTAGTTAAAAGCTTTCACACGCTAATCCTTAAAAGGCTTCAAAATCCCTTGTTTGATGTWAACTAGGAGGAATCTAATTCTCCATAAAATTATGTTTCTGTACATCAAGAACATGCAGATTCCTGATTATAGTTAACAGATTTTCAAAGGTACAAGTTTCATGCATACTGATTATGTTGTGAAATCTCTGATTAGCGTCCACCTATTTTAATATAAAAAGAAAAAAATCAAGTCTTCCTTCTGTAAGAATTGTCAGTCTGGAAGCTCACTCTCATACTCTGGACCTCCCCCCCCCAACTTTGTGCAGTCACTGAAACACAGGTGAAGCAGGTGAGGTCAAACTTCTCATCCACGTTCCCTCCACAGAATGGTTTTTGAAGGCATTTACTTTTTCCAAACTCCAAAATAAAACGTGAAAAAAATGTTGCCCTAGCCTAACGTCCTCTCCCTAACACCCAAATTACAGTCTCAACACTGGTGATTTCCAGGTGAGCGGTCCTGCTCTGTTCCAGACCAAAAGCATCAACCAGATAATCAAATCACCTAACTTAAGGCATTTGATCTTGGTGGTTATGCTGGCTCAGTTTCTCTAGATTCTCTAGTTTGTGAAGGAGGAATAATTGCCCTCCAGAGGGTGATACAAAACATCTGAGATCCTGTGCTGAGTCCCCCTTAATGGACTGTCTGGTTGTAGAGGCAGCTTAAGCATTAGCCAAAAAATAGATGACGTGGAAGGATGATGTTCATCTGAGATCCACTTAAAAATCCTTCCCCTTCCTGTCCTAATTTGAAGAAGCTGACTTTAACAGGAAGGAGAAACTTTGGTGCTTGCAAAAGGTGTTGGAGTATAAATAACACAATACCAGAGTACTGTTGACCCTGTAAGAACTTTCAGTGATGTCAGACGAATGGTGTGTTGTGTTCAAAGTGTCATTCCCTCCTGGGCATGGTCCAATTTCCTTTCTGTTTAGAGAGGAAGAAAAGGAGCTCAAAGAGTTATCCTGTAGGTGTCCTTGCCAAAAAGTTAGATGGTTATATTATTTTTTTAAAACAAACATGAAACAAAGTATGGTTTGCAAAGATGGTATATAAATCGAAAACAAAATGGCAGAATGCTTTTGCTAGCAAAAAGCACATTTATTTATAAAGAGAGTTCTGTGCTTTTCTTCAATGTTGTATTTGCGGTTTTCGGTTTCCTCCCTCAGCCTGGTCACAAAGGAACATCTGGTACAGAGACAACCAAGAGGTGTGAAAAAAGATAGAGACAGACTGCAAGGGAGTTGGATTGTAGCTCCAATGAATGGAAAGTTGCCAAAATACAAAAGGAGGGGCCTAGTACTGTGAAGCCAGACTTTTTTAAAAAGTCAATGGAATGGCCTTCAGATGTCGCAACTCATGAGGCTGTACCTGTGTGAGGAGTGTCCCCTCAAGGCTGGGGACAGCCTTGCCTAAAGACAGGCAAAATTAATGTGGATGTTACAGATCAAACCAGTGCTCTCATTGTAAATTGACAAATGAGTTTTTTCCCCAATGACTTTTTGACCCTGAGTCTAAAACACTTCAAGCCTGACCGTTCAGAGTGCAATCACATTTTCCCAATATTGGGACACTGTGGTGAAAGTTTGAACAAAAGGCTTTATAAGACAATTCTAAGGGAAACTGCATTTCTTAAGACTGACTATATTGCTTTCAAGTCTTGCAAGTTTAGGGCCATTTCCTGTCCTTTTTTGGCCTATCTGTATTATAAAAACTGGAAAAGCAGTTTAACTTTCAAATATGAAAATATTTGAATTTCTTCCTCTTTTAAAAACTGTTTGACTGCAGATTTAAAAAGCATTGCTGGAAGCTCATACTCCAAATTTGATGCAATAGCTAGTAGGTTAGATCATACGAAGATGCTGAAAAAAACTAAGATCATGCCATTTATTTCTAAGCAGGATTTAAAAAAAAAGTTTATAGAAATTAGTCATTAAGAAAAGCACTCCCCACCCCTCTTTCTTCCTGTAGCTGAGCCAGATTTGCCCACGCTGTGGCTACACCTGAGTCAGAGAACCTGCTGCAACTGTTGGCTGGTCCAGCTGCTTCCCAGGTAAAACTTTGGAGGTGATGAATCTGGCTGTGAGCAGCTCGGTGTCAGATTTTGCTCTGGCGGTTTAGGCAGTACTGCTCCCTGTGGCCTGCCCTGCTTCTCTCCCTTCCAGGAAAGCAACAGCGCCTCTTTCACACTGCGGACTTTAACCCTGCTGTAGCCCTATGTCTTAGTGAGTGGTACTGGCTGTTTGTGCCCCTTAACCCCTGTCTTGATTCACTTTCCTGGCAGAGGTGAATTTTGTAAGAGAGGAGCATGTGGCCTCCCAGAGGAGTGCTGCAGGCTGCCACGTGGCTCTGTGGGAGCTGCTCCTGCTCAGCAGGAGACAACCTGGTGGGGGTCTCTGGGATGGCTGCTCCTGCTTGAGAGAGCTGGGAGCAGCCAGCCTGAGGGCAGAAGTACAGAGAACAACCACCAGGCCTAAGCTGAAGCAGTTTTGCAGAAGCACCAAGTGAATATTGCAGAAGCAAGGACTTGGGAATTAGGCCTAAGGGGACAGTGAAGTGGATGCTTAAGGTAGGAGGGAATGGCTATTTAATTAATGAGTGCTTAGGAGATGGGTACTACCCTTCACCTGTGCTTTCACATGGGTGAGTTGATCCTCCTGCTCCTGGGGGGATAAACTATCTTCAGGCCTTATCACTCAGGGATGTGTAGATGTTTCTGCTTTTTTCAGGGGGGAAGGACTTCTGATTTGATCAGGGAGTTGATGTAAACTCTTCTACCTCTGTGACAAAATGTCAATGTCAGAGATGAGCAGTCATACTGCACCACAGATACCCAGACTGGTATCAGGTTATACAGAAGTTACCCTCATTTCCTCTGTTACCCAGGATCACAGTTTCATTCCCATATACCATCTTTGCATCCTTCTCTGTTATTCTGCTGCATCTGTTCTTCCAGTTTGATTGTCAGAAATGATATTTCTATAAATAATGTCTGTGCTTTGCATTATTTCTAGGTTAGAGATTGTTGGAAAAGCAGACACACTATGAAAAACCTGAACTTTACACCTTCCCCTGCTTTATGAAGTAGCCATCTCCTTATCGCTCCCACTGTGCTGCTCAGCACCTGCCAGGAGTTAACTCAGTAAGCCAGGATCTGGGACTCATGTCCACTGTTTAAAAGCAGTCTCTCTCCACAGAGAAAGAGAAGTGGATGAAGACTATTTCTCCTTTTCATGCAATGCAAGGTCCAGTACAAGATGCCTGAAGGGTTTGTCACTCAAGGCATCTTCACCAYGCTGTTTTAAGTGGCTTATCCTCAAGCAGGGAAGGTAGGATAGTTACACCTCTTAGGTGCTTTTGGCTGGGGATCTCCCCCTCAAGCCCATTTGATGCTCGCAGATGGGCCCGTGTGTGTGAGTGGTGGCAACTGTTGCCTGGAAAAGCATCCTGCCCACTCACGCGGATCAGAGCCTTTCCCTCGCAGAGCATTCTCARGTGTGAATCTCAGCGGGCAAACTGAAGCAGAGTAGGAGACCTTGGCATACTTGCCAAGGATTTTTGACACTGCTATTCAGACAAATGCCTACTTTTCTGAAAGCCTCTTGCTTCCATCAGCAAATGGAAAAGAATAAGCATATCACTTGCATTGTAAGGTGAGATGCAGATGTAGCCAGTTGGTTATGGCCTTATAAAGCAGGGGGCCAAAGAGGTAACGAGCCTGTATGTGATAGATACTGCGGGATTCTCTGGTAAACTGCTGCACTTCCCAGAGATGGTGGAAAGTGCTGAGCAGTCTTTAGCCTGAGGGGTTTTGTCTTGGCACTTTTTCTTGGTATTTGCTCCAGTTTCAGGAGAAACCCCCTTGCAAGGGGACAGCTTGAGTGTGGCACTTGGTCTGAGTAAGAGCTAGCAGAAGAGATTTCTTTTTCATTGTAGCTTAAAGGGAAAATGTATCCTCATGCTAGGGGCAATGCAGCCTTCCAAGAATAAGGTATTCATGTGTGCTTGGCCATCTGGGGTGGACAGGAATACTGGCATTTTTTAAAAAGTCTGCTTCCATTGAGATTTCAGCCACTGTATTTACATAGTTCTAGTCATAGGTTTTAGAGCTTTTCTGTGCTTTCAGTATTCATTGACAGATGATCAACATTGATGCTTGAAGTGCTACATTTTGGCAGCTTTCCCCCTCCAGCYCTCCACTGGGGTTCCTTCCAGCTCACCTCTCTATCCCCTCCTCTCCTTCCTGCTCATGCTGCAGATCTGCCGCTTCTGTGCAGTGATTTCAGCAGGCATGAGCCCCCTCAGAGACGTGCCTGGGGCAGGAGTCCCTGTTGCCTCACCCTTACTGCTGCTCTGAAAATAGACGCAGAGGCTTAGGAAGGAAATGTCAGGGCATGAGGTTCCTGGAGGAGACAGAGAGAAAGGGCAGCAGATGCTGAAGTCATTATGAGAGCAGACGCAGGGAAATAATGACATTCCAGCAAGGCCTCTTTCTAGCTGAATAGACGCATTATTTGTAGTATCAGACTGGCGGGTGCCTTTAGCTAGGCAACACACTAAAGCAGTGAGTCTTGAAGCTGTAATTGCTGGAGCAGCATATTCTAGCATATCATTAAATTGACTAGCTTATTAGCAGTGTTTAAAAATGATCTTCCATCTTTATTTGCAAAAACCCATAAATGGTAAATTATGGAAAAAGTCAGCCTTCAAAAAAACAGCTGCTAATGATTAGCCAAAACAATAAAAGCAGTTACTTGCATTCTTTCTTTTCTGCTTGCATGTCCATTAGAAATATTTGCCTGACTTACTGTTAATATGGCAGAGCTTATTTTCAGAACAGGCCCTCTGTAAATTATCTGACAGCAAAACTGAGCTTTGTCCTGCTTGATGTATATTGAGTGTATTAATGCAGGAAACACGCACTGTGTGGTCTGCCTTGTGTCCAGATAAGAGCTGAAGAAAATAAGGGTGTGGGTGGATTGTTTGCCCGGACATCAGAAGGCCCCTGAAGGAGCACACAGAGTCCCTAAACATCTGAAATACGAGAAAACTATGTGCAGTCTCCCCATTGATCGTGTCACTCAGGGACCAACTGTGTGCTGGGAATGACCTGGCAGAGCCCAAATGTGGTTACTGTGAGTGATGTGTGGGCAGTCACCCCAACCCTCCGGAGGGGGGTAATGCGCTGTAGAGACACTGCTTCTCCTAGCAGTGGGAGCAGTGGGATGGGGCAGGACCATGGATGCACCTCCAAGGGCTGCCCAAGGACGTTGTATCCCGCTGTGGGTCTCGCTAGCCCTGCTGTGCAATATGTGAGCTTAGTGGGCAGCCTGCTGCGTAATGGCAAGATGACCCATCACTGCACAGTGAGCTGGAGTGCTAATTCTTTTATTTTTACCAAAATTGTTGCTCTACTCTCAGTCCTTTGACAGAGAGCTGCTCTCAAAGTGCATCCAACTTTGGTTCTTGCAATCTGGTGCAGTTGCCTTTGGCTTTCACTTCCCTGGGGGCTGGGTTGCCTCCCCTGTGCTCAGTCTCTGCTGCTGTTCCCCCCCTCCCACCCTGGCCAAACTTSTCTGTCCTCCGACTGCTGGTCAGGAAGTTGCAGCCTCCCCACTCTGCAGTTTCCATGCAGAGCTGTTTGCTTGCGCTTGCATATGATTAGAAATCTTGCACTTGGAAACAGCAAGCTGAGGCTGTAGCAGAGACTGGAAATTAAATCTGCTGACAGGCAGCTTGGGAGGAGRGGATGTTTCTGCTTCTCTGCCTTAGCCTGTGATTCACTGTGCACTGGGACTGAAAGGAAAATAAAGGGGTCAAGACAGCTGGGGGAGAAGAGGGGAACAGATGCTAAAGAGAAGCTATTGCTGTGCAGTGCAGTAGGGGAAGCAGACCTAACCATCAGGAGAGCATGCATTAATCAAAATTAATCCAGTGATTACCAGTCAGACTGAAAAATGTGATTTCTTTCACCACAAGTGCAGAGAAAATGCTGTTGGGCTAGAAGGAATTTCATTGTAATTTTAAGCCAAATAAGACCAGAAGGGGGAAAAATAGGGTGGACATGAAGAATCTGAAAGAAGTCTGGTGAGTGGGGAGGTCCAAGGGTGGAAATAAAATCTCTGCTGTTCAAGCCAGACTTTAGTTGCAATTAGGGAGGCCATTTAAATGCCCTTTGGAAACATGCTGGCAGCCAGTGCAGGGACAGGAGGTCCCAGGCAGTCCCGGCGGGCCTGGCATGGGGCGAGCGCCGTCACCTCGTGGGGATGCGCTCTAGGGACGAGCTTCGTGCAGGGACTGGCTGTGTGCAGCCTCGCTGCAAGTCCATGGTGAGCTCAGCTGCCCCTCGCTGCTCCCCTGCTGGTGGCCACAGCACGCGAGTTTTCCATGCGAATGGCAAAAAAAAGCACAGCACTGCTGCGCTTTTGCCAATGCTTGCGTTCCTGCTCCAAAGGATGAAGGTGTTAAAACTTCACAAGAAAATGTTTCTAACATGACTTAAACTTTCCAGTATGTGGCTTCTTGAAAGTAACAGCATAATTTTTTTTTTTTTGCTGAACACTTCTACTGAATATTTCTAAAAGCCTTGTCTGGCACAGATTGTCTGTTGTGAAAGATTTCAGCCTCCAGAGTTCTCAGTTTTGGAAAAGCTCTAAGCAGCTGAAACAAGGGTTTAATGCGATGAAATGTGTGCAGTAACTTTAGCCATGACAGTGTCACCAGCTTTTCTTCTGCTGCTAAATCCCAAACACACTTCCTATCCCAGGAGGCTTCAGTAATAAGCTCGAGGATTTTTCTTTCCTCAGCACATGGGTAATGCCATGACTCACCCTTTCTCACAATGTCAAAGCATGTTCAGTTTAGCACGACCGATGCACAATGTGACCACATGCTTGGTGCTTGTATTAACTCCATTACTTGTTATGTCAGCTGTCCTCTGGACAAAAATTTAGCAGGAGAACATGCATGTCCATGTGGTACATGTTTTAAGGCAAGCTGTAGATCTGTATAGCTACTTTGGATAAACAAGCCCAAACTAGGCTTTCTTTTACAGCTGGATTTTTGATCAAACTTTCAATATAGCATTGACAAAACATAGGTGGAGAGATGAGACTCAGTAATAGATGCAGAACCCATCATCCTCATCTCCTTCAGTGAACTTCACTGTAAAACTTAAAATGTCACATTTTTTTCCATGTGCAATTTTTAATWAATAACGTTGCATTGAAAAGGTCAGGATGGCCTGACTCTCTGCTGCCCACATACTGATAGCCTGATGGCAGTGAAAGGAAAAAGCAGTAAACACAATTCACCCCAAACTGAAAAGAAAGTGATAAGGACCTGAAGTAACTAACAACCAACAGTGAGCGACAGCCCTTCCCTGGGTTGCAGCATAGGCATATACTTACCTCAGTAAGAAAATTCTTGCTGGCTTTCTTTATAACCATACATAGCTGCTTATCTTACCAGTCTCCTCATTTTACCCTCTTCAGTACTGTTTCATCTGCTTTTCCCCTGAGGTTACAATCTTATTTTTAAGTTTTGGGTGCAATGTGCTTTTGCACCTCTAACATATGGGTGCCAAAAAATTCTCAGATGCAACAAAACGTACTTCATTTTACTCTATGTAATCATGTACTTGTGACAAGCTCTTCACTGTCCATCTTTTCCAGCGCTAAAATTTGGACACTGCAATTGTATTTGTAAGGTAGGCAGTTTTGCTTCTTTTCAGAAATAAAATTTTACTGTGATGCTGTTGTCATCCACAATAATTCTTATAGATTCAGCGGAAACTTCCAAACACAAAAATTCTTGTTTATTTATGTTGTGGAAGTCTGAAGTGAGTCACGGACCAAGAAATGTTGTATCACTAAGGAAAGGAGCATAGCTGTTACCACATACCTGTCATTAGTGTATTAGAATCTTTCTGATTCAACACTAAGGTGATTTCCTCACCTATGAAATCTGAAAACACAGACTGCATTAAAAAACTGATGAGTTTTGACTGCTGATTTCTGCTTTCAAATTGAAATGTTAGATTTACAGAGAAACCTGTTTGACAAGAAAGAGTGGTTTCACAAAATCTATGATTGGCTCAGGCCTGGAATTTTATTCAATCCATTCAAAAAATAGACAGAACTATAAGGTGGCACATATTGTTGGAAAATACAAATGTCACATCTTTTTTATACGGTTTAATTTAAATCCATAGATTAAGACAGTGAAGTAATTGCCCCAGGTGACAAAAGAATTAAGGTTCTTCAGTGAAAGGACAAGTCTTCAGGTAAGCATTTACACAAATGTTATCCGATTAAGCATAACTTTTTCTATTACCTATAAAAATATAAACAGCATTTCAAAATGTCTTTAGATAGGTATGTTAAGGTCATCTAACATGGATTAATATACTGGCAGAATATGGGGCCTGGGCATGTCAAAAGACACTTATTAATCCACATCCTGTCAAAACCAGAATAATTTTTATGAGCTTCGAACATAATATAATATAACGAYAGAACCAGTATCAAACCAAAGACACAGAAGTATGATGTTCCTTTTCTCCTCCCATATGAATTCCTTATCTTTATTTTGTATTTTTTGCTAATATGGCAATGATTRAAAGCAAAGTGACAGTTTTGCACAGGTTAATTGTAACTCAGGATCAAATATCATTTGCCTTTCCCAGAATGTAACATTACTGGGAAGTGTGCCGGGCTCAAACTAAGGGCAACCCAATGTCACGTGTGTTCTACCTGCATGTTACTACTTCGCTACGGACTACAGAATGAGATGGGAGGGCAAGTGCAAGTTACAAGGGCAGAATCTTGGCTTCCTGGACAGCAGAACCAGGGAGTAAAAGTAAGACCAAACAATATTTTAAAAGCAAGAGGAAAACAAAAAACAAAAAGGCCAACTCGTATAAACTCATATAAACAGTGGGATGCAGGCTATTCCTAGTACAGCTGTTGTAACCACACCCAATATTCTCTAGGGTTACAGTCTGATAAGCTAAACAGCTAAACATTGTTGCAAGGATTTCTTGGTTCAACACAGATTAAAATGTTTGAATACACTGAACATATTGGTCACAGCTCTAATCATATAATTTCACTTTTTCCAATCCTAAATTTGTATTGGAGCAGGTTCTCAATCAGCTGTATGTTTGTATAGCAGAGCACTTGATGTAATTACTAGCATGTATGCCAACAACAGCTGATATTTTCCAGTAAAGTGATGTACAAGTGAGAAACAAAACCAAAGGAGAGGGTCAGGTTTCAGATAAAGGTTGGACATTTTGAACTGTGGACAAAGTGACAGGTATCTTTGATTCTCCTGGTGCTGGCGCTTTTGTGACTGGGTTTGCATGGGCTTTTATATCAGCTATTCTCTCTTTAAATCTTTGCTGGAGGTACTTTTCTTCTTTGGAGTAACTTTTAGCAAAAGCAGACATCAGCAGACATGCTGCCATGGTGGTCCCTCCAATACAAAACAAGATTGCTCCTGCCAGCTTGCATATATCAAGGGACCCATTAAACTGAATGGCACGGTTATCAACCACAACAAAATCATCTTCCCCGAGAGCTTCAATTTTCGGTGGCACAAGAAAACCAACTACAAGAACCGTCAAGCCTATCAGCATAAAAACTGTTCCAGAGATGAGTCCCACCTGTAAAACAGAAAAATTTAATAATGAACATGGCCTTCCAATTTTCAGTTAGCAAGTAGTACTGGAAAGCATTTAGGCAGTGTCTGCAGGAATAGCTCTCAGTTCTAACAGAAAGTTGTTATTTTCTTTCGGGTCATATATGGCCTTACTAGAACTAGAATATATAGAGAAACTATGTTTTTATGACTAATCTTTATATAAATCAGTATGTATATTGGCATTTCTGGAAACAATGGCAYACACATCTATGCAAGCTTCTGCACAGCATCTCATGTCCACAGGCCAGTGACAGAGAGGATCACAATTTAATCACAGTACTGTGTGATTAATTACTACATTAGCTCATAGAGTGGTGATTAGCACCAACAGTTCAGTCCCTGCTCATGGTTATGTCATATCCATCACTTGCTTTTTTCTCCATGAAACGTCATTCCCTTGCCAGGATGAAGGACGTTGCTATGGCATGAACCGATCACAAAATATTTCTAGCACATTTCAACATTACAACTACATTTCAACTGTAAGTGCAAAGTTTGATTTACACAGGATGCCCCTACTTTGAGTGGAGGGGTTGGATTAGATGACCTCCATGGCCACCCTCCAACCTCAGTTATTCTCCGATTCCGTTAAGTTTCCTAACCTTAAGGGGAAATCTTATTGTTTTCTTGATGCCTACATCATATGCTCCCAGTGTTACCGCTCTTAATCTAYCATTGTTATTCCTAAAAATCTGAAGAGATTATTGCAGGTGGGGAGCAGAGGTAAATTACCCTTGTGTGTTATAGGCAGGGTATCTCAGACAAGACTATTGACTTTGGACGTTTCAGTGACATGGCTCTTTGTGACAGAGAAACTAGATGATCCAAAGACCCCAGAACTCCCTTGGAATCTGATACGTATTGGTAAAGGAGTCCTGTTTTCAGGGGGATGGTTATTCACTCATCTCACTGAAAACTGAGCAACAGAAGGCCTTTCCGGATGAATGCCTAAAATCATGAGTTACATGTGAAAATCTCAACATGGAGGAGTTTCTCCCTGCAGTAACCAGCAATGGGCAGTACCTTCCAGAACATAGAGCTCCACCTGCTAGGCGATCTCTGGATCTGAAAATCATCCTCATACTCCCAAATTGAAGCTGTGCAGTCCTCATAGAACTGATGCAGGTAGGACCGAACTCCATAGCGCTGGTAACCTCCCTCAGTGCTGCCCTGCGCTTGCTTGGACCCGCAGATGTCAGCATAGGAGCTCATCCTTCCCACCTGCAATCAGAGGTTTCAGGAAAAAAAACAGACCTCGTTAGTGATGCTGCAGGAGAGCAAAGCTGGCTACAAGCGCTCTAGGTGACACAAAGAACCATGTAAAAATTAGCCTGGAAAAGTTGTGCGCAGTGACTCAGCTCCTGCAAATCCAGAGCAGTCAGCATCTTGGCACAGCAGAGCCTAAAGGTGCCGCTGGAGCACTGGAGGTCCCAGTCCCCATCATTCACACTAATGTGCTACTGGATTTCCATGGAGATGGAAAAAAGCAGACCATATCAGGTAACAGAAGCCAGCATCCCTCAAAGGCTGCTATTACCTCTTGAGTTTGTAATCTATACAAGTTTTCCAAACTGCTGGCAGAATTTTTCTTAATCTCTGTTTTTGCCTGAGCCTTTGAACTGTGGGATTAGGCATAGACAGAACATACACAGCCACGGGAAACAGACAAAGATAAGTCTAGCCAGACTGAAGCTGTATATACCCTGTGCTTAAACATGGTTAAGTAAAAATGAAAAARATGGAATGCTTTACCAGCATGGTGACCTGCTCACCAGAGAAAATGAAATGCAAACACTAAACTTGTGGCAAATTTTGGCTCCACAGGAGAAGTCAATGTCCAAGCTCACACTGACATTATTAAAATTAAAATTTCACCTGCTATGAAAAGTGCTGACAGTGTTTCCCATTCTTTCCACTTCATCAAAGTTCTCCTAATACACAAAATTTGTATTTAACTATGCAGGTCCCAGGCCTGAACATGCTTGCATAAGTTTGATGCTACTGAATTCATTAAAGTAACACTAGCCCCTAAAAAAGCTTTAGCAACAGGTCAATATTATTTAAGCTGACTGACTTCTTTTTAAAGAGTTCAAAAAGTCTTTATCCAATGGGGAATGTTAATGAGTACTTGCATCAGAATGTCACAACTCAATTTATGTCAGCTTCAGATAGTTCACTGGATTGCCAAACCATTGCAATTTTACTTAGGGGGAAGAAAGGAAGTTTTGATGTGCTCATTGTAACTATGACCTCCCAATCCACCCCTCTTTCTTGTAGCCATGCAGCCCCTTTGCCCTTCAGGAACAGGTGACCTTGCTGGGCATGAAACACCAGAGTATGCAAGCAGTACAAATACCTGCTTAATTTAAATGTAGCAAAGTCAGAACACGCTGCTGAGGAATGGCAGTAGGCTGAAACTCTTGGCTGGTACTGTCACCACTGGTATGACAATCTTTTAATCCCTTGGAATCTGGTTGCTTTCATGGCTCAGTGATAAAGCAAGTTTGCTGTTTCCTATTTATTTCCTCTTTATTGTTAATAATAATCTTGGCTTTTATTCCTTTGGTATTTTTAATATGTATTTAGTTTGAGATTTCACAATCTTGCTGGCTTATAATTGCAGACTCCCTATCATGGTTTGCGGTGAGGTGTCAAAGCTTTCACCAAAGGTATGACCGAGAGGAACAGGARGCCTGCAAGGATGCAGAAGTCCCTTGTCTAAGGGTAGCCTGAGCTCCCTCAAGAAGGGGGTGCTGGCAGCTGAGCTCTGCAGAGCAGCAGCGGTAACACTGGGCACAGCTGCTGGGAGGAGCTCCTGCTCTGGAGCCAGAACTGCCTTTTAATCCCTTTCAGGTTCCCCATCTCACTTCAGCTTCCAGAGACCAATTCTTCCTCTGTAAGGTGTTAGCATGTCAAAGAAATGCTCTTCTGCTCCATGAACTGACTTGCTCTCTGCCGATAGTGTCAGTGCCCGAGTGGGTCTGCACAAGTTGTTGTCCTTCCCGGGGTGGTGGTGAAGTAGTAAGGTGGATGGAGACCTTGAGAGAGCAGGAAAATCCTGGAGGGTGCCAGGCTCGCCCCAAGCAGCAAGGAGAGCCTGGCGGCTGGGCCACTGCATGCCATAGTGGCGCATGAGGCCGATGAGACAGCTCCTGAACAGGCTCATGCAACGCTTGCTAAGGACAGGGCGGCACCAGAGAGTTCATGACAACTTAACACCGTCTGACAAAACTAAGTCACTGCTCAGCAGTCATTACATATAGGCAAATGCATATGTCAGTAATCCTGATGCTTCCCACTACAGCTAACAGATCGAAAATGTTATTACTGTTTGTTATGATCTTTTACTGTGCTATAAACTTTTGATCTTTATTACTTTTTTGAGGCAAAAAAATAATGATATGGATATAAGTATATAAACTAAACCCTTGTGGGGAAAAGCTGGAAGTTATTCTGCTTTTAGAACATGGTTGCTCTTGTTCTTATCCAGCATGTAARAGAGTTCTTTTTGTTGTTTTTTTTTCCTGTTTTTTTCTGTTTTTTTCCTGTTTATTCCCCACCTGAAAAGAGAGGAATAGAAATCCTGGTTTTTTCACTGCACCCATGTCTTCAATAGCTTCCTGTCATCTTTCACAGAACAAGCATTGAAAAGTTTTCATAAAAACAGAGTTCTGCTGTCTAATATTTTTTCTCATATAAATACCTTAAAATGAAAGGAGAGTATGGCAAGATCATCTATAGAGTTGACTAAGTTAATAGCAGTCAGCAAAGTATGTTTCAAAGAGAAATCATGGAAAACTTCACAATTCAAAGAAAGAGTAACAAAATGATATTCAGTAAAGATGAGAAGTGCCTTAGCCTATAAAAATAGTATTCTGAACCCTTTTCAATAGCTCCTTAATCTTCACACTTGTGGAAGCAGGTAACTGCTATCTGCACCCATTCTACAGATAGGTAGGGGAAAGAGAGAGAAGAATTGTGTGTGGAATTTGGCAAAATCATCTTAAATTAGTAGAGTCTGGAACTGAACCCAGAAATCACCGTACCTAATCTCAGTATAAGACTACATACTACAAATGAAGCAAAATGTAATTTATCATAACTGCCTCAGCTCTCACAAACAGGCTTACTCAGCCAAGATTTACCTCAAGGATATCACATAATAATAGTTTATGTCCGTATACCTGAAAGTGCTTTTGGTTWTTTTTTAGCAAGCATTGCATTTCCCACATCACAAAGAGAAGGAAATAAAGAAGCCAACCAAAGCTCTACAGAACATCATTCTCTCTCTTTATTCTCACACCAACCCCAGCTCCTTAAATAAATTATGTTTAATTCCCTGCCAACTTAGGTTACTCAAGTAAGCATATTTAGCACCAGACAAGGAGCAGAAGGGAAGGTATTTTCCCCAGGTGTAAGTGACTTCATAAAGTCAAGGCAGAGAAGGACCTGACCTAATTTGACAAGATCTAATATGACCAGATAACCTGGCCTGCTGAAGCTCATTTGCATTGCACCAGCTGCCACCCAAGGTATTGAAGACAATTTTAGGGCTTCTTTGTTTCTTCAGAATTCTGGAAAGCAAATAAACACACTGCCAAATGAGAACTAGTAACTGTAGTATACTGAAATTAATTCACGGAAACTCAATGGAACATGACAAAAGTCAACTGACTTTCAGAAATTGGTATAAATAAATATTTATGCTTATCTTGCATTAATTGCATTATCTATACATCTCTTTGTGAAGAGAGATATAGCATGCTATGGTGTTTCTAATGCATTGATGAAGACCTGTAAGAATGACACAGCCTGGAATCACTTACATTACACATAGATTTTTTTACCAATTTAAAATAGGAATAGATGCTTGTGGTCAGGAATTTGAGCCAAATGATAAGAGCTTGTGAGACTGAACATGAAGCAAAACAGAAGAATGATCTTTTGGTCAAGAGTTGTGAGAGCATCAAGTAGTATTACCTTTTAAAATGAAAAAAAAAAAAATTAGCTGTAGCCAGCATCATTAACTCTTTTCTCAAGGACTCCATTATATTACTCCTACTGCACATACTCTTTTTTTGTATAAACTCCTGCACTTATGAAGATGAATAATCTCCTACTTTGTGTCCCTTAGAGACAAGGGAAGAAGTCTTCCCATCCCTATATGGCTCATCAAAGCAGCCTGGTAATTTAGCTTAAAAAGGTCTCTTTTCTCAGCTGCAGTTGAAACACAGTGCTGTGGTTCTGGCTACATAGGAATGAGGCAGAGGAAATCAAACAGTCAGGAGAAAACGGTTCTCCATAAACATGAGGGAAATGTGTGTCATAGCATCAGTTTACACAGTATGAATAAATATTGCAGTAGCTATGTCCTTTGAGTGTTGATGTGTATTTGTTTCACCTTTATGGCTGAGAAACTGAAAACTCAAATGTTGGGAAACTTTCCCTGAAAAAGAGAGAATCACTGTTACCCAGATCTGCATTATGTATGAGCTCAGAAGACGCATGTTGGCCACAGAAAGTGGTTTATCTTTGAAAGTTTTTCACTGTCAAAACCGGAGGTGCCTGGGAACATGTGGGATGCAGGATCACAGCTTCTGAGCCCACCGCTGCAGAGTACCGATCCCCTAGCAACTTTAGTTTCCATGGTAAAAGCTGTCCTTTGTTTACTTTGAGCTTCACTATTCTCCACTGATCCAGAGAGATGTGACTGGGTTGGTGAATAGGCACATAAAAAGACGAGCGTACGCCAAGAAAAAATTACCCAATAAATTGCCAAACTACTTTGCTTTTTTATCGATCCGTTTGGGGGATCTACAAAACGCAAGCAACTGGCAAGTGAGAGGCAGGGTGAAGCAGGCGAGGCCGTGCCACCGCACCTCGACACCATGCGCGTGTAAACCACCGTGGGAAATGGCTCCGCGGGGGCGACGTCCCTCTGCCCCTTCTCCAGATTCACAAGCGCTCAGCGGACCCTCGTGCTGGGAGGATCGCGCTCCCAGTCTTTCCCTGCGGAA
This sequence comes from Apteryx rowi, assembly GCF_003343035.1. Taxonomy (NCBI): domain Eukaryota; kingdom Metazoa; phylum Chordata; class Aves; order Apterygiformes; family Apterygidae; genus Apteryx; species Apteryx rowi. The sequence continues at coordinate 3,399,094 of NW_020450761.1, forward strand.
AGGGAGGCCCCCCATGAAGGGGGAGTACGGGGTTAAGTGACGCATCCTCAGCGAAGGTCTCTGACAGTCTTCCCGATGCCTAAAACACCTGTCACGGCAATGCCCCGCACTTCTCAGGCCCCCGGAGCCCACCAGGAGCCCCGGGCCGGCTGCGGGCGGCGCGGCGCGGCGCTGGGGAAGGCGGCTGCCGGCGCCTCCCCGGGGGCCTCGGGGCCAGGCGGCGCCGCGCCGCTCCGCGGTGACCCGCGCCCGGCGCC
>NW_020450761.1:3400282-3468229 GCF_003343035.1 Apteryx rowi
TGGTGCGAGCAGGACCTGCCTGCTGCGGCCACCGGCGGGGCTGTGCGCCCGGCCCTGGGCCCAGCCGTGGACGGCAGGTGAGTGCACCTGGCCGCTGAGGTGTCTGCCAAGATGAGGAGGGTGCCCTTGCATAGGGTGAGCGAGGGGAGCTGTGGGGTCAAGACTCTCCCGAATCACAGCCTCCACCCCCTCCTCTGTTGCAGGTCCTCCTAGCATTGCATCTGCGGACGTGTCCTGGAGCGTCTACGTTTCATGTTTTTAGCAGGTTGACACGTAATTTCTGTAGCGTGTGGATACAGAAAGCAACGAAGGTTGATACTGTATAGGTTCCCCACTGAGGGAGCGTTGAAGTGCCTGTCCGGGTCACTGTGGCACAGCCCCAACCTGTTGCTTTCAGGGGAGCGAGACCCACTTGTGCCATCTGAGGAAATGCTCCGTTATGGTCCTGTTGTAGAGTCATCGAGCATAGTGAAACATTCTGGAGGACTGTCTTGACCCAAATTCGTGTAAGGCCTGTGTTGTGGTGCCTGTCTGGCTAATGGGTAACCTCTTCTTGAAACTCGGAGGTAGTACTTGAAAAATGCTGAGACTCAATGCTCTGCAGTGTTTGCGTGGCAGAACGGATAGACATCATCAAGGTGACCCCTGAATTACAAAGAATAAGRCACAGAGATCGGGGGGGGGGGGAAGATTCCCAGTCAATCAGAGACCCAAATGAAAATCTGGATCTGCCCTAACAACAACAGGTTGTTTAGCAGCAAGGTGATTTCAAGTGAGGAAGTTTGGGGAATTGAGAAATCTAGTGAAGGAGCATTTTAGAGAACATGACAAGGCACTCTGAGCTGGAGCTGCTACAATGTATCCCATGAAAAGGCAACATACAATTCCTCTGAAAAAATAATAACATAAGGGGAAAGAACTGAAGAGATAGTGCCATAAAAGAATGCTAAAGGATCTGGGATTTTTTAAAAATGCTCTGTGCTGAAATACATACAAAAATATAGAGAGTGTCATTGCACATAGGGAAAATGGAAGTGCATTAAAGCAAAATGGGCTAATATTAGCCAAAGGAAAAACAAGCTCTTTTTAAAGTGCTTAAACCATTGTAATACATAAAGACAAAGGTGAAATTAATGATGGTTTCATTAATAGCAAAGTCTGATCTTGTTTTAAAAAACTGCATTTTCTGAGAAAAGGAAGTTTGGACAATAGAAAACTGCAAATCATAAAAATAGCTATTAAAAAGAGCAAGTAAGGGATTACATTTGGAGGAAAAAAAGCTGGTTTAGGTAGATCCCATTCTCTTCTTCTGTTACTGTTATGCCTTTCTCATTTCAGAAAATGAGTAATGGCAAAAGTGATTCCCCTGACCAGAGTAGAGCTACTTCCAGAGCAATTCAGTGAGTAGTATTATCACACCCTAGCCCAGGGCAACTAACAAGGCATCGAACTGGCAATTATTGGTGAAAAACGGGGAGAGAATGGTGGAAGTGACAAATGAATGAAAAGCAGGATAGACTATCAGTCTTACCAAAAGAGATATCTTGGCTGTTTGTCCTGAAAGACTAGCACATGATTTTCATGTAGTATCAGAATTAGGGTTGACTGCTGCATTATCCCAGATCAAGTAGATGAGTCCTCTATAAAAAAAAGTAGTGTATACATGAACTATCATTTCTCTTTTCACAGAGCAAGCTACTTCTGATTATTTACTTGTTGACAAAGGGAACAAATATAAGGAATATGAAATACCTGTTTTGGCCCAGTACAATTTCATTTTCTGACACAGAAGTAATACGTTCAGTGAATGAAGACAGAAATTAGTGTTGTAGCGATGGGGACATTTGCAGTAACACTAAATATGATCCATGAACTCCAAATTAATGGCCCTTCAGATTAACCCTTGATAATCTCAGAAGTTGCTTTCAGCACACAGCTGGATGTAGCTGTGCTTTGGGTGGGAGGGGAAGGTATTTTTCAGATGTACAGCTGCAACTGCATTGTGTCAACAAGAGAACATGGTATTGTTCACTGTTCACTGCCTTTGAGTTCCCTCCCCTCCAGTCTGCCTGCCCTCAACACCAGAGTGAAACAGCTGTCAGTTTTGTTGAAGTTGCTAGATTTCACTGTTCTCATCTCTATTCCCAGGGACAGAGCACACCAGCTGAACTGGAAGATGGGTGTATTTTGGAAGGAGAGCCACTGGGGCTAATAACTGGAGGAAAGAAATGAGAGAAGGTATGTCTGCAGAAAGGATGGGAGGAAGCAACAGATATTCATTGCGAAAACCACAAACTCCACCTGAGATCAGAAGTGAGCTTGAAGTATGGCTGGCCTTGGTTATGAGAGGTGTCAAACAGAGGAATATAAACATCCCCTTTAGTCTTGAAAGTATTTGCATCGATGTAAAGGTTTCTTAGAATGCTGGTACCCGTCRCCCGTGGTATGACTCATCATGTGAGGACATGAAGGACTTTCCATGTCTAAGCTTTTCCCAATTTTCAGCTTCTATTTTTCACAAAACTTAGACTGTGTTTATACTGAAGGCTTCATCTAGGAGTGGCATAGAGAGCAAGTGTGATCTGCCTCAAGCTGTAGATGTTGTTAGCACGATTTATTCCCCTGTGAAGAGGGAACCCAAGCCTAGTACTCTCCTTAAGCTTCCACTTGACTCTGCTAAAGCTTTCTGCTGGGCAATAGTGAGTGTGCTGAAGAAAAAATCATCTACTGTCAAGAAATTTTGTAGGTGGTGTTATGGGTTGCCATAGAGTTTGTAGGCCTCTCTCTCTTACTGAGAGAAGAAGTGATTATAACATCTAGTTTGGTGAATGCAGCTTCGTTAACTTCTGGGAGCCTGTGCTGAATGCGAGGAATTATAGCTTCCAGGAAACATGTGATTCTCTTGTAGCAAAACACTGCAATTAGTGTGAGAGTCATGTTCACTGTGTTGCAGATGTCTATCAGTAGTTGCTTAATGGCACTGGCAGGCTTCCAGTGGCTGTTCTTCTGTTTCAACTGTTGCAGAAAGCCTTGGCTTTAATGGTTCTGCCATAATGATGGTATTGGCACCTTTGCCTGTCCTCTTCCTGCACCTTCACCTAGAGAGCAAGGCCACAATGCTCCCACTTCCTGGAAATAACTTCATATGGCTTGGGGAGTTYAAAATTATGCTTTTTTTGAGCAAAATGAAGTGAAAATATTTGAAAAAAAATGCAGAGATTTAGAATACAAGTTAAACCCTCTTTCCACAGAACTGCATAGGGAAGCACACCTCCAACTCCCTCTATGTTTATAGGGAATCCTGAACTGCAGGTTATGTCCATATCCACACCCAACTGGTTTCCATGTTTGCGTGCAAAATACCTCCATGTGTATAAAGTTCCCTGAACTCTTTCTCTCTCCCAAATGGCAGCGAGTAATACATCAGTGGTAGCTTAATGATAACTGTCCACAGAGAACCAGAAGGAGCAGCTCTGGCATCTAAAGTTGATCCCACCCTTCTTCCTCACTGTAAAAGGTCAGGAGGAGAGAGGTGAGAGAGCTCCTTACACTGCCTAAGTGGCCAAAGGAGGCCACGAGGAACAGGAGCTAATAGCCATCATCTGCTCTGCTTCTGGCTCCGAGTCTCCTCCAGAGCTGTTGCTGCAACTCAGATGGTGCCTCTAAGGGACCAGAAACACTGGAGTGGGGCAAAAAGGCAGAGCTCAGCCCAGGTCTGTGAAGCCCTTCTCTACCACCTGGTGTGCTTTCTGCTCCCAGTATGGCAGTTCAAAATGTCTAGAAGAGGCTGTGAGGAGAAAGGTCGCAGTTTCTCATCCTGTTCCCTTCCCTTGTCCCTCTCATATGACATTCACAGTAGATGCTCCTCTTATGATGTCCTGTATCCACTCTGTTTTCTGATAGCAGAACCCAGAGGACAAATCCATAGCTGCCACCATGCATATTCAACATGGAGGGCAATCTTTAAAGACACTGAGTACTTCTGTGAACACGCAGGGTTCTCATTTCAGGCAGGTTGCCTGCCTCTCATCTGCCTGAAATGAGAGTGCTTTTTCTTTCAGATCCTTTTGCAGCGATGTGTGGTGAGATAGGTTGGCTCTGTGGTAGGTCCCCATTGCCATTTGCCCTGTATACTGACTTGAATTAAGTACTCAGAGTAGCTGTCACTTTCTTTTCCATAATATGAGACTACCTTTTGATAGATTGTGTCAGCCTCTAGCTTTCTTAAGAGCTCTTCCTGTCCAGCCCTTGAAGATCTTCCACAGACTAGTACTATATTCCACTCCAACGCTGTCCTAATTTCATTGTTTCTTAAAAACAGTATTTTATTTGCTAAAACTTCTGATGTAGAGGGTAACTAATGAATGGAAGGGGTGTTTTTTTCAGACTCTGGACAGATTACTGCCAGTAGCTCCTTTYTGTTTTATCTGAGGTAATTCAGCTGCTGATACTGTCTAAAAATCTGGGCTTGACTACTTGTTATTCAAGTATTGCTGACTTTCAAATATTGCTATATTTCCTTGAGAAAGTTCTAGATAGCAAAAATTACTAATTGTGATAATTTTTCATATTCTGCCATCACCATCTTTGTATATAGATTTGTCTTTGTTCCTGTAGCAATAAATACAGAAAGTGTTCTTGACAATTGACATCATAAATCTAGGTGCCTTTTCTGTCTTACCTTGAAAATATATGGACTAGGAATTGCTAGTACTCTCTTCCATTCATATTGATACTAGTTGATTTGAATATTCTGATAGTAGGCCCATGTAGATAAATGATGGAAGACATGACAACAAGAGGAGTTCCTATGAGAGGATGAACATTTGCCCATGAGGAGATGTTGTGCAAAGAGGGTTAAGAATGAGGAATAAGTATGTCAGGTACCCATCTTTACTGAGAAAATGTTTTCATTCATAATGTTTGTGTTTCCAGAGTTCAACATGAAACCTATCTGCTCTTATACATAGTTGATTCCAAATAAGCTTGCAGATACAGTGTGTCAACAGTGTTTTGAGTTAAAGTCTGACTTCACTAGGCAAAATCCCTTAATTTAGATCCAAATGAACATCAAATATGCCATTTTCTAGAAGTGTCAAGTGTTGGACAGCAAAAGTATGCAGCGATGAGTATTTTATTTTCAGCAGCTAGTACTACCGCTAGACGGCTGTGTTGTTTTAAAATATACTGCATGTAAGAATCAGTGACTAGAAACTTGTGTTAAATTTTTAAAATTTGGCTTCTCTAGGGAGGTGTCATTCAAAGTCATGGGCATGTGGGGGAAAACTGCTTAGAATCAGTTTTAGAAATTCCACATGCTCAGTTTTCTTGAAAGGAGATGTGGTGTAAGATATATTCAAGTGCTGAACATCCCCGATCAAGAGCAGACTTTCAAGAGTGCACAGCTCCCAGAGAGACACGTAACTAGCGGCCAAATTTTCAGGAGTGCTCGACTGTAGCTGTCACATAAGTGAGTTACTATGCTTGAATGAGTTACTGCACATCAGATGAGTTGCTCTCTCTGACTGTGTTCATGTCTTGTGGCTGTGAGGTAAAATGTGTGAACCAAAGCTTCTTTCATGAACTCTTTTGCATGTCTGTGCTTTCTGTTTCCACACCTGGGGTTGCTAAAGATGTTCAGCATGCCACATGCTGAGTTCTTTTGGAAATATGTCCACGTATTTTGGTGCCCAYGTGGAAACAGGAGCTTCTGGAAACCTCAACTCTACTATGAATGTTGAGGGTCATGAGGGTAACATTAATAACTGCTATCAAAACGTCCTGGAGTCATGATATTTCATCTGGCTGATCACTATTCCAAAAGTCATTATGCTGTTCCCTATCAGGCTTTGTTAAAGTGAATGACTTTTATAATGTAGTCATTCTAAGTTTATAAAGTAATTACTCTGTGGTTGGTCTCTCATATACCTTTATGCACAATCTGAATATTAACAACACAACAGTGTAAAGGTAGCACACAAATACAGTGTAATCAACATTAATGGAGTCTTAAAAGGCATGCTTTGATTAGCAGGCCAAAGATGGTAAGGATAACGCTATGATGTTGTTATTGCCCATGTACACCGACAGTGTCTATGAGCTGCTGTTAATCAGATGAGAATTGCATTATGCAGAAGATGCTGTACAAACCTCTGTGCAAAGGCACCTTCAGTTTCAAAGAGTTGTTTTTGTTGTCTAAAACAGTGTAATCGCACTGTAATTGTAATGTAATTAGTTACTGTATCAAGTGCAAATTGCTAACCCGTCATTGATTGTCTGTTAATCTATATATCTTGTTCAGAAAACACTGCTGGAGTTTAGTGATGAAAGTCTCTTTCCAAACAATTACTTCCCTGAAAGGGGTGAGGAAGAATAGAGGAACACTGAGTTGGCTCTTGAAGTAACCAGCTATATAATTACTTTCAAGATAATTCATATCAAATTGCAACCAAAAGGCAGTGCGTATACTCTGGATCTTTTAACCTCTGTCTGGAAAGAAAAATCCCAAACCGTCAGCTGAGGAGAACACACACTGATCATTCACATGATTTATAGATGTTATGACAAAATAAATGTGTCAAATCTGTCCAAGGTGTTTGAACAAAGACATGAGGGAAATGTTATTTTCTTTTTAGTCAGCCCAGTGAGAATTCTGTTCAACCTTTGGCCCTGATGAATTTTCGGATGGCATTGGGCCAATGGGATTGCAGGCAGATACCATCTAAAGAGCGAAATGCAATCTATTATTTCTGACCTGAAAAATAACTGAAGTTCCGTAGTGGCATTGTCCACCTTAATTAATTGATGAAGTTCAAAAGCAACCAAGCAACAATTATAGGCAGCCCAGTTCTACTGTTGTGGTGACCTGAGAGTGAAAAGAGTAACTGCGTGCCCTCTGATTTATAAAACAGCAAGGTTCCAATGAGAATATCGTCCTTTTGACATTATGCCCCAATTGCACACAGGACATTTAAAACATTGCTGTCTTTGTGAAAATGTCACAGGGACAAATGGGTTGATGTAAATCTTCTGCTAGTGCCCGCCGAGTTTTAAAAATCTTCTTTTGAGTCTATTTTTAACCGTATTTCACAGGGATTGTGGTGCTCGCTCTTACTAGAGCTAATTCAGTAGGGGCCCTTTTCTAAAGTTGTCTTTTATATTGCCACAAAGAAAGTTTCATTGATTTTTTTTCAGGTTCCCCCTTCAGTTGCTCCCCAAGGATGAATTATCAGTGCTTATTTTAACTGATATTGTTTCACTTACAAAGAAAGCATAATAATCACTAACATATTTGGACAGAGTAGAATAAAGGTTATGTGCAGATTTCATGAGAAGATAGCATATGTGTCTCCTAACAAAATCTGTTTCACATTCCCCTTTTTGGTGTTCACTTGCTTGGTATTATGTGGTATTATATGCTAGCTGCCTACAGGGCTGAAGGAGGAGTAATTTCATTGAAGTCAGGGATGATTTAAGAGTACTGGGCAGTCCTGGGCCCCTCTAGCCACCTGTGTCTGATAGTGGCCAAGAACAACTGCTTGAAGAAAGGTATAAAAACAGGGCAAACATAAGGTTCTCTAACCTCTTATTTTCTGAGGAGTAGGAACTTTCTGACCAGAAGAAGTCCTATCTACTTCTTTGTGTTTAATAGCTCTTAATGAGCCTTCCTTTATGAACTTCAGTCTCATTACTTTTTGAACCCACTTATGCTTTTGGGAACCACAACATCCAGCAGTGGTGAGTCATGGCCTTAATCCAGTGTGAAAGGGAATCACATTCCAGGTACCTCTACAGAACTAATTTTTAACTGGGAAGTAAGTCACATTTTTTTGTTCTATGCCCTTATTTAATAGCCTGCTCAGGACAACTACTTACCCCAAGTGTTCTGTGAAGCAGAGATTAAAGACCAAGGCCCAGATCTTCAAATCTGCTTTGGGACCTACTTATTCATGCATCTACATCTCACTGGTTTCAAAGGGAAATAAATCCTTTGAAGCCAATGAGATGTAGTTGTCTAAATAATGAATTTCAGTGCTTTTTATTTTTTTCATTGAAGGAAATAAATATTTGTATTTTTTAAATCACTTTGCACTCTACAGTGCTCCATTATTATTATTATTATTATTATTATTATTATTATTATTATTATTTTCTGCCTGGTGATACGATGATTGTATAATTGATACAACTGACATGGTTTGGTGGGTAATCACATAACTTGGAACCTTCACTGGGTCACCAAATACATCTTTTAAATTGGCTAGTTTTAGGGGTTTTAATGCAATCTAAATGCTCTACAGCTACAAGTGAAAAAAATAGCATCTTCTCTTCCTGACTGATATTCCCAGCATTCAGAAAAAAATCTTTAAATCTCTTTGCTTACCAATTTCAAGGCTGAAAGATAGCCTGAGACTTTTCTGTTCAACATCTCTCATAACCAAGGGTAGTAATTCTATCCTCTAAATCTTTGCCCAAATTTTGGAATTAGTTTTGTCTATTACATAAATGAACACATAATTTTATTTTGACAGATTGTAAATTCAGTGAAAAATTGAGCTTTTGGAGAGGTGGGAAAAGGAGCTATTTTTTATCAAGTTCAGTGGAGAAAGAACAAAGAATGGAAGGAGAAAGGAAAGATTCTGAAAAATGTTTTGATAGAACATTTTATTCAAAATGAAATATTCCAAGTCTATTTTTGAAATGTCAAAACAGACTTCCAGTGATCCCTTAACTTTAATTTCCATTAATCCTTTGAATCCTTCCATTTGAAATGGAAGAGTCAAATGTTTTGTTTAAAAAATGGTTGAAGATGGAGAGAGAAAAGCTGAAACAAAGAAATTAAATAGTCCCCAAAAAGGAAACAAACCCTCTCATTTTGTGTTAATTCAAAATAAATGTGTATGTTTTGGTAACCAAACAAATCAGCCCTTTATTTTCCCAGCTCTAGAGGTGGTAAGGACTTTCTTGGTTCAGTTAAATGGTCTTGCTGTTGTAAAGGTACATCTTGGTCATTATCTGTTTAATGACATTGAACTAGACGATGGCTTTTATTGGGGAGGCTTTTTAGTTGATTTATAACATTTTCATTGCTATAATCAGCATTGTGGCTATTTTAGTAGAGACAATTTCTGATAGTTAATGACTGTAATCTAAGAGAAAATGAGGTATTGTGATAAAGGGGTTCAAAGCTAATGCAATGCTAATGCAGACTAGAAATAAGGAACATTATTTTAACTGTAAGGTTAAGTAATTGTTTTAACAATTTGACTAGGAGCATGCTAGATTCTTTATCGTTCTATTTCTAAATCAAAATTGGCTGTCTTTTTGGAAAGTGCCTCAATCCACGGGAAATAATAGCCTTCATTCAGAAGCTGTGTGAAATCTTACAGCCTGAAATATGCAGAAGGTAAAAAGAGACTTGTGTGCTTTTCAGTATCATCTTAATAGAGAATAATACCTCTTGATACCTATTGGGCAACAGCGTAGCCCCATTGAAGTCAATGACAAAGTTTGTCATGATTTCAACAGAGGTAACATTTCCCCACTGGCTCAGCAGTAAGTACTTCCTCAGTTTAGGTGGCTGCGTGGAACAAAATCTGAGGTTCTTTTTGCCTGAACCTTAATTGTATGGTCTGGGGTGGTAAACTTCCTGCGTGACTGTTGTAGCAACAGCATTCAAATGCAAATTCAGTGCAGCTATGTGCAATAATAGGCTCTAGTCTTGTAGTGGTGCATTACTGTCTCAGATTCCTTCAAGCCTGAGGCAGGGACACTTTCAAATCCCTCTAGTATCTACTCCACTGAGGCAGATTACTATTACAGTTGCTGCACACAGATAAATTGGTGTGAGGAGCTATTCTAGACTGGTTGGAGGAGCTATTCTAGACTTTCTTTGGCAGAGAGGTTAAGATACTGTTAGCTAGTTTATTCAGAGTTTTCATATTATCTACAGAATTTTTTTTTTATTATTAAGCTCATGCTAAATAATTAATTAGCATTCCAAAATAGGGCTGTTTCATTTCTTCATGATAAATCACAAAGGAAGAATTGGCTTAACAGAAAACTCAATTAAAACATGCTGCCATGATGGCTTAAGGGCCTCCTGATTGCATGATTAACACTGCTGTGTCCTTTGGCTTCCAGTTAATAGGTATTTAATCTATTACCCTATTTAAACTCAGCTTCAACAGTACATTATAATGAAATGCCCTCTGACCTGTTGCCTGGGCTGTAAGGGGAAGGAGAAGGTCAACTTCCTTCCTGGTAAGGTCAATGCAAGGGCTGTAGATCTATGAAGTGGTGAGTGTGAGGTAGAGCTGGCCACCGACACTTTCTATTCTTTGTTCTTTGCTATGTAATGACTGCTAAGCAGTTTCTTAAGCCTCAGCTTAMATTCCATGATGAAAAATAAAAAGTAAAGTTCCTTCCAAGAATAGTTTTTGTCCCTGAGAGTGCCACCTGAGTTGTGCGAGTCAGCTATAATTTTATGTCCTTCCAGTTTGCACACTTGATAATGGTACCTCTCAAGAGATAATGCTGGCAATGTAAGTTCCCAGAGTTCTTGACCATTGTATACACATGCTTGTAGCTCTGAATAGCAATTTGCTCAGAAATGTTAGAGAACCGGGGTCTGCCAGCACCTTTAAGGTTTACTGCTCTCTCCATCTGCTACTGCTATATTCTCCTCTCTTGAGATACAGTTTGTTTTGACTCTTATGCCCTTTCTATGCTAACTATAGTCATGCTGTGGTCTTCTTGATGAGGAAAGAGTTGACACAGAAAGGCCAGCAAGGAAATAACTCTACTGGTATCTGTTTGCTTTAGTAATGTATGGGCATTTCTCTTTTATGTTTTTGCATGTTTCTTTTAATGATCTGTATAACTGTCTTACTTTTCCTAACTAATGAGAAGAAACAACCCAACTCTCATAGGAATGTTTTCCTGAAAAAAATAATTCTCTTTCTCAGCTACGATCCTGCTCTTTCTTGGAAGCTATAAGGTAAAYTGGGGAAAAATTCTAATGAAATCTGTTAGTGCCAAGACAAATTTAGTTCTGCCATCAGTTATTTTATGGGACCATGTATTTTATAGGCTTCTGGTGTGTTCTGTCTGTAGAACGTGTCACCTCTTGCTTTGCATCTTCTGCTGAACAAGCCTTAAGTGCATTTTGCAAGAGATTTCAGGAGGTATGCTCTGTAATTTTGGGTGTTGCTGATGGAAAAGTGAATTTGTCCTTTGCTTGTCACCAGAGGACTGTATTTTGATTGCTTCATTTATGGTCACAGTTATGAGATCTCACRTTCTTGTAACCACTTTTCTTTCATCTGAGAACATCTATGAATCTGGGTGGCACTTCCCAAGAAGGAAGATGTCTTGCCAGCAATGCATTCATACCTCATAGTAGGCAATTAGCTCAACAAATAAGTAAAGATAATATACTCAGAGTCCCAGGACTGCAAACTAAAAAAAGATGCAGTCATGAGGTCTTATTTCTTAGCCTTCAGGATGTCTGAGCACATACCCTTCAAAAAATGCATTCTGATCTTCTGCAACAGTCATCCGGTGGCGAAGTCTGCTCAGTGTCTTTAGTACGTTTTGTGTGAGGTAAGACTCTAAATGAATAGAGAGGGGGTGATGGAAAGTGGGTTAAGGCTTAGGGCTAAGTGGTTTGATATCTGACAAAGAGTTCCAGGCCAATGGATTTGGAGACCTGAATCAAACTATAATTTGCTAAGTTACCTGATTACTTGCCTTTATATGTCTTAGTGATTCCTCATTACGCATTAGCAACTGCACAGTTTCATAGGAAGCTATAATAGAAAGGTAATTCCTGAAGGAATGAGAAACAATGGCCAAAATTGAAGGCTCAAATCCTTTTGAAACTGATAGAAATGTCTCTGGACTTTGCTGTTCTTGGATCAGGCAATGAATTAGGGAGTGAGCCATGGCTGACATTTTCATCAGTGTTAACTGAGATGGTGGTTACTGTAGATGGACATGATTCATGCTCAGTATTATGTAGGCCTATTAAATTGTATTCCTAAAAGCACATTCTCTTCTGCTCAATGTCAACGCTGAATATTACAAAAAATGCTGTTAAACCACAGTTCTGTTCTAACTTGCTGCTACATTTCAGTGAGACACAGCAGCTTACAAAGTATTTGGGGTGACCTGAGAAATGAGATTCATTTTTCATTATGGCTTAAATGATTTATCTGGAATTTACTTTTCAAGAGAAATTTGCCAATCCATGTTTCAGGGTCTGGTGGTTCTATTTTTGTATTCTTAAGAATATTTCTTTTTCCTGTTGTGCAGATACCTTAGAAAAGGAGAAACTGATGCAAAACTCCTTACATAAAAACCTCTCTCAAATATTAATGAAAGTAATTTCATCTTTGTGTTTTAATACTCTTGCATATTTCTCATCTGAAAAACAGAGATGTTGTGAAAACTCTCATGAAAACTCTGCAAGATATGATTTCTGGGCCATTAAAAGTAAAAGAAAACTTGATCCCAGGATRTTTGTTAGCTCTTACAAATGTCATAATGTTTTTCATGGATGTTTCAGCAGGGAGGACTCCAAAAATACTAGTTTAGATCATATTCTCCTGTGGAGTAAATTGATATAGCTCTGCTGGAAGCTGGTAGAGGATTTCTGGTTTTATGGTCATAGCCCCAGAAGATGAAATTCAACACAGCTCTAAAACTTGAATTGCACTGCAATACTCTTCATCTTACATAGTGGCTTGTGTTTCAAGGTGACTTGGTTTTATGAGTATTTGTTCAGAGTATGGCGGAAAGCTAAGGACAGGCAGTTTGACTGCTTTGGGACTGCTATGTCTCACAACACTGAAATACAGCCAACAGTTAGAATAGACCTGTAGYTTAACAAAATTTTCATTAATACTCAGTGTTGATGCTGAACAGAAGATATAAAAACAGGTATCCCTTGCCTGGAGTGCCTTTCCAAGAAATCTTTGCTAGGAAAAGTTTGAAATGATCCAGAGGAGATACTTTYAGTAAGAGATCTACATAAAATCAGGTGGAGTAGAATAGTATAATGACACAAATAGCTAGCTATTTGGTCACTGCTTGTCTCTGTTCCAACCGAGTATCACACATCATCTGAACCATGTCCCAGAGCTGGCCAGCTGACTGTTGTGGAACTCATCTCTCCAAATTGTCAACGAGTGATACTACACAAATTTTTGGATGATGCTGATTGCAAGACAAATATTCTAATAGCAGCAGGCATCATAATGCCACTGATCTTTTGGACAGTGAGCTGAGTGTAAGGGTGGAAGTCTGTTTCCCTTCACTAAATGTATTGTCTCCAGCTGATCTGGATGGGGAGCCAGAACTTCCCTTTTGGACTTCACTCCCCTATCGGACAAGATTTCCAGCCAAGGGAAAGTCCTTCCCCTCACCACCTTCTCATGGGGATTCCTAGAGGCTCCTTCTCATTCTCCACAGTATTATATCTCTCTACTCCTACAAAGAGCCCTCTTCCCCACTGTTCCTATACATGTGACAGCTTTGCCSTACTTCTGCTCTTTGTGGAGAGAAACATTCCTTTGCCGGGAGGTGTGGAGTTGGGGTATGGCCCCTGTTTCTCCAGCCTGCTGCTGGAATGAAGAGGAGGTGTCACTGTGGGACTGGGGAGTAGGTAGGTAGAGACACAACAGGGCATGTAAGTCTCATATTTAATAACTTGGTGTTGTTTACTGTTGTATGTGTTCAGAGTTGCAGTACTATTGTAGTGCTGGTATACTGCCCATTACCACCAAAAATGCTTGGCTGCAAATTTCCTGAATATTTCATATCTGGCAAAATAGTGTTTTCTTTTGCTCCTTGTTGGAATACTTCAGGGATCTTTAAAGAATGCCAAGGAATTGAAAAGAACTGACAATGGGCAATGCTGTTCAGCTCATAAGCTTCAGCACAAGCAATGCACTGCTGTGGTCTGTGTGAGAGAGAAGGCCTGATCACACTTTCTTGCTGTGTCCTCTTGCATAAGGTGCTATATTTGGGAACTGCCTTCCTTATCTGCTGACTCATCCATGTCAAAAATAAAAAATGTTAATTTTTTTCTAGGCCAAGGAAACTGTTATAACTTTTATAGTACTTGGCATCTCTTAGAAACAATTATCCCTATACTTCCAGTACTTCTGTAAGCTACATCTGTACCAGTAAATAAAATAGGCCAGGTTCTCTACTGTGGTCTGTTCCCATCTATAGGGCTAACTCCTGTCTTTTCCCACTATTCCCCATCATCCATGCTGCCTGTAAGAAGCACACTCTGGCTTGTCCTCTCCCATAACCAGGTCCTGGTGTTGCCAGGGAGATAGCTAGGTGGCATGGGCCAAATCAGCATCAGGCAGTGTGCCAACAAGCAGTAGTAGGATGCAGTGCTCATACCTGTGCCTGGGCCAATGTAACTCTAAACGTAGCTGCAGAGCACTGACCCCCTTCCTCTTGGCCTGTACTTTAACAATACTGTCCTCAAACTCTTCCATGAGGGACAGTAACAGAAATTCCACTTCCTGTTTCCAAGTCATTGTTTGGTGACATTCCCCTCTGTGCTCCTGTGTTCATCTTTGGTTCCTGTTTCTGCATTTAAAGAATATGACTCTTTCTCAGCTCTGAACCTAAAGACATTATCCATCAGCTGTGGCCAGGGTCCACTAAAGCCTTGAATGGCTCCAGGACCATTTTGTGTTTGATAAAACTTTGACTATATATAGCCAGAGAATGATTTGTCACTTGAGGTCTTTGAATGTTGGATATCTTTCCCAGTTATACAGAGAAGGTTACCTTCCCCTCCTTGAGATGCTTGTGAAAAGTTCCTGTTCTGACTCAGTACAGCTGAACACAACTAACTACCTAAATTATTAAAATAATCAGCCCCTTAACTAACTCACTTTTCAAAAGCCCACACTTTCATATTTCCTTCCATGCCACCTGTGCTTGTTAAATTCATTGTTAATCAAGAAATAAATTGCTTAATTGCACGAAGATTCTGTCCAAGTCCTAAAAGTATTGAAGTTCTAAATTATCTGGTCCAAACTGCTGTGAAGTTATAATTGCTTGTTAAGAGAGAACTGTATTACCGCAAGGATGTGTTCTGTTAGGCATTTAAACCTTCCTCAAGTGGTAAGGTCACAGACTCTGCATTTCTCACTGTTTTCCTCTCTCTTTGGTTAATGTTCTTAAAATCTACTTTCTTGAATTTTTGGTGATGTGCTCCTGGGGATGTGGTCAAATACTTTTTCAGGCAGTACCTGTTTATAAGACTTAGAATGCAATGTGATAAATTTTGGATTCTTCTGAAAACAAATATACTGGGTTGTGCTTGCTTTTTCTCCCCTAGACACATGAAGGGAGTCCATATAAACATTGTGGACTAATGATTCTCCTATTTGCATTTTGTTGTGTTCAGACAATACCACAAACCTCCCCTAGGCTGACATAAAGATCCTGTTTTCAAAGATTTTTGGTGGTTCAGAAGACATCTGATAGAGAATCTGGGAACTGAGAATTGTACTGTTTGTACACCAAGAGGAATATGTAGCTGTGGTTATCTAGGATCTAGTCTCAGAGATGTGAAATGGGTAACTTTGAGCCTCCGTAAGAGCACAGTGACTGCAACTGAGCCAGCTAAGCTGTGTAAGTCTGGCTTGAGCATATCTGTGATCTGCAATCACATCTTGGGGTGGCAATAATTCAGTAACCTGTGACTAAGTCTGTTCCAGGAGAAAAAAAAAAAAAAAAAAAAGAAAAATTTTAAGGGAATTTTCCAAAAGGCTGAAGAGCAAGTTCATTCAAATTGACACACTTTCACTGAGGGATGCTCAAAGAGTGAGCCAAAGCAGGTCTTGTACCTTTAGCAATTACTTCATAAGGAATCTTGGAGGATGGGTGTCGTCTCAGAGAACAGGGAAAGGGTAAATGTGAGACCTACTTTTTAAAATGGTTGAAGAAGSTGGTGGGAGAGTGGAGAAAGAGGATCTGGAAGAGATCTAGCTGTTGAAAGAGACTACAGACCATCAATATGATGCTCTAGCAATGGGGAGATGCTGTTCCAGGACTTCTAAACAGGATAGTTGTATTTAAGACAATTGTTCCTTTTGGCACTGGGTAGATGTTGCTGAATTCTTGTGTTTAGTTTTGAAACCTTCCAGAAAGACTGTCAGATTCAGAGGTCATAAAACTGAAAGCTTTCAGAAACATGCTCTGCAAAGAAGTATGAGGGAATTGTGCTCTTGGCTTAAAAAAAGGAAGTGACTGAAGTCAAAGTCTGAGTGTAAGATTTCAAGGCTCCTATCAAAATGGGGGTGATCAGCTACCCACTGTCCTGCAGAGAGCAAGAAATACTGTGCAGCAAGAATTTTAGGCTTTTGTAATAGGGACTACCTTCCAACTGTAAAATCAACTATAGAGTTAAATATAGCTGCTCTTAAAATYATCAGCCTGAAGAAATTCCTCAAGATAGACCA
This sequence comes from Apteryx rowi, assembly GCF_003343035.1. NCBI lineage: Eukaryota > Metazoa > Chordata > Aves > Apterygiformes > Apterygidae > Apteryx > Apteryx rowi. The sequence continues at coordinate 3,416,779 of NW_020450761.1, forward strand.
TCTTTGACAGGTCTTATTCTATATTTAGTCTTGTCCTACATTTTTGACTAATCCCACTGAAGCCAATAGGAATAAGGTATACTTGAAAATCCCCTTGTTACACACAGAGGTGCTGATCTGCAAAAGCCCCTAAATGATAGCAGGATTTAAATCCCTAAAATACCTCTGAGAAATCTGGTTATGAGACCTTCCTGTGTTTTTCACTTGRCCCTTTAGTCATTGTTTTAATGTGAATTGTTACTGTTCTTGAAAATGGGATTCATGAAGTGCTGAATATGTCAACAAGCTACTCTAGCCTCTTGAGATCCACCTCTCCCTCCTTGGACACTGTCCTGCTTGTGTTAAGGGTGCCTGAATGTCTTATTTGCTGTTTACAGTTCAAGGTACTAGCATAACTGACATGAACTGTTGGGTGTATAAGCATTAACAACTATTGATTCTTATGCTACACAGGTCCCTTGTGAAAATGTTTTCTCAGGTACTTCTCTCAGTCCATGTTAGCAGATCTGTAGCAGATCTGTTAAGGACATTACAACTGCTGTTCAAACTGGACCAGTTTTGAAAATACCCAAGTTTGCTATGAAGTGGTCATACTGTTCTGCTGGTTAGTCAGCTCCTAGAAACATCTCTCTTGGAAGGTGATCACTTCTTTGTTCACTGCAAATATTCTCTTGAGTAGATTGCTGTTCAAGAATGTTAATATCTAAAATGTGGATATTGTGTGGTTGCAGCTACAGCAGAGTTGTCAGGATGGTGGTCAGGAAAGTGATCTTTCAGCTGTGTCTTACAGAGAGAAAGAAATGCATTATATGTTTGATTATTGCAGGGGTATTTTTTGGCATRTCATACCTTGCTCTGGACACTGTCATATGTGCTAATTTTAACTTCAGTTTTGCATTTACAGTTCCCAGACCTCTTCTCCTTTCATTTCTCCATTGTCTCTTTAACAGCTATAATGAACATCACCTGCGTTCTCCTAATACCACATATCCTCTGCATTTTAATACAAGCCTTGTGATCTGTTAGAACAAAGAAATGGCTAGCTGCATTGGCTTAACTCCCTACCCTACAGTGTTGTTTTTGTCTCTCTTCTTTTGTTTTGAGAGAGTTCAGTGGGGTGCTGCTTGATATACTTGAGTTAAAAGTAATAACAGGCCGTGTTTAATCTGCACATGACTTGCTCAGCATTTTTATGTAAAGCCTGCCAACCCTCCCTGCAACTCTGCACCAGAAGACTGCGTATTCCCAATACAAAGAGAATAGTTTCTAGCTCTGCAAACTGCTTGCTGTGGAGAAAGGACTTGGGAAGGTGGTTGAGCTAGCAGGGCTTCTCTCCTTTTTCTCAGGTCTTCACAAATATAATTGAGGTTGAACTCTATTCCTTCCTTGTACTGAGCTATTGTACACAAATATGCTCTTCTGAGGCAGATTTTTTCCCCAGATTTCTTAGTGGTTCCTCCCATCCCCAGCAGCTCTCTTTGCATGTCTCCTTCCAGTTARGTTGGGTAGGCTTTGTGATCCAAGAATGAAACTTAACAAATCTGGAGGCTTCTGATTTTGAGCTCAAACTTCTAGTGTAAGATGAAAAGTTGTATGCAGCTTCGCTGTGTAGCATATGAGATTCTTGGTGCTCACTTGATGTGGAAGAGGATGGATGACATCCCAGTGCCTCGCTTTGGTCCCGTACATTAGACGTCTAGAATGATGTAAAGGAAATTTGGAAGCAGACCTGGAACAAATCCACTGACAGAAAGCTGCCTTTCAATGGTCTCTTCACAAGCTATGCTTATTCACTTGCTTTATATGCGGTAAGCCACTGGCTTTCCATTTCTTAAATAGATGATAGAGGAAGGATGGGAATCTTTAGTAAATGGAAGTGGATACAGAACTATGCCTTTAATTAAYGTTTCAGATGAGCACCCAAATCTGACAGTGTTACTGCCTTGATTATGGTCAAGACAACTTAAAGGAGAAGTGGGAATCTAGTTTTGCTCAGCCAAGACAGGAAGCAGGCAGATAGCACCGACTCAGCAAGAGTAAGCTAGAGAGAATTATGCCCTTCCCATGCGTGTGGATGTGATGTTTCTGAAGAACAGGGGTCCAGCTGAGCTCTGGACTCTCATTGCAAATATTGTGTGGAGACGGAATGAGGTTCATGTAAACTGGGGACCTTTGTGGCCATTCAGATGTTTATTTTCCTGCTTGTTTTTTGTTTAACCCCTCCCCCCCATTATTATTGATTTCTTATGATGGTCTATCTTTGAGGCAGTCAGTTGAGGAAGTGGGAGAAGGTCAAGGTGTCTGACAGACAGGATAGATGGGAAAGGGGAAAACATGAAAAGTAGGGCAGGCCAAAGGAAGGTACCAAGGGGCAACACTACTGAAGGAAATGTAACGCTCTGCCTTCSTGGGCATGCAAGTTTTTTTTACAGCTAGACTGCCTTCATGATGAAAGATGCCAAAAATCAAGTGATAGATGCTTCAATGATGGTAAATGCTACAGCTGCTTCAGGTTAGAAGTTGGACCTAAAGGCCAAGAAAATAGTAGACACAGCCTAATCTGAGCTGTTTTGGGACTGGGCTTAACTTTATCTCTAGTACAGCAGTATTATCACTTACTATAGCATTAGCCATGCTGTCTCCTTCCCCAGCAGTTTGCAGCACAGTTCAGCTGCACTGTAAGAAGTTTGCACATCCTCCAGCAAAGTCATTCATGCTGGTAGCCTCTATGTACTTTAACTGGTTCATCAGTCTTATGTGTACCTGAGTCAGTCTCAACCCCTGACTATTTCTATCTAAGATGCTTTTAATGGCAGAGGCAGGAAAGGTGTTAACCTGGAATTCTGTATTTCAAAAGTCAAAGGGGCAGGCACTCTCGCTGCATTCACTAGAAAGAAAATTAAGAAAGTAACCAAAGTCAATTATATATTGGATAGCTCATCTTTGAGTTTAAGGATAAGTGAACAACTTTCTAAAATTAAAACAAATGCTTGCAGTCTACACCTTTGGAAAGGACTGCAGCCTCTTGGAGGCTAGATGCATATACTAAGCACTTGAAATTAACTTGGCTTACATATAAGCTAACACACAGCATTTTGGATTCTGCCACGTAGTTTTTGTTTGCCTTTATATTTTATTATTTTAGGGGTTGTATTGTGTTCCCAACTGCTTTCGAGAAGGAATCTTCCATARCTCCTGAGTCTCAGTCCAAGGATGCTGTTTTTAAGGATATGAAACCCAGACAAAGCAGTGCTTTTTCTGTATCTTTTGGGGATATTTAAAGCATTAGGATAATCTTCAATTCTATTGCTAATTTTGAAAAATAGTAATAAAGCCTTCTCTTTCAAATCCTACCATGACATTCTCACTTTCCCTTTATTGCTACTTTCTGTTCTCAAGAATGGTAGCATACAGATTTAATTTCTATCTTGATGTTCCTACTTTGTTACATAGTGAACTTCTTTCTCATCTGTCTGGCTAGGTTTTGTTCTTCAAAAATCTTAAGAGATTAGTTTCTTAGAAAAGCATGAAAGTGAGATTTTAATTATATACTTTAAATTGTACTCTGATATTAACCCCCTTTTAACTCCTAAAGAAATATCATGTTCTTTGAGTCCTTATGCTACATTGGGCAAATTACTACAGTAACATCAAGCTTTGTGAAAAGGTTCAGCTCTGTTACCCAGACAGTAATTAGTAAAGTGCTAGAAACTACAGACATACTGCTTTTTGCAGTTCACTTGATATTACAGCTTCTGCAGCTATTTCTGGGATGGTGACTTAGTCATTCCAATTACTAGGGAAAGCTGGAGACTGGTTTTGATAGAAGGAGTAAACCACCATGCTATATTTACAAAGCATTAAAAAAAAAAAAAACCCAAACCAAAAAAGGCTTAATTTTTGATGGTTTTTTTGATCTCATCTCTCTGTTGCTTTGATGAATGTGAACATTGACAGAGTAGGTGCTGTATAAAATATATTTGCTGTGTGTCTTATTTCATTAGGATAAAGGCAATTTAAGGACTGAAAAAAAATGGGCTTGAACTTATTCCTAAGGCAAAAGGCCTCTGCTACTCTTTGATGAAATGAAGAGTCCACTTGGTCAGCAGATCAGATTTGTATATTATGTCACCTGAATCACTAGCAAAATTCATATTCCTAATAAAAATCTGCTTAGCTGGGTGTGAAAGGTAGTTTGCTGGGGCCTCGATAAGACTAGGTAGGGAGATGGGCTCCTCAGACCTCTTTCTTTTTGGCTGTTGTGTACTTCAGGCTTTTGTGTTCAGTCAAGTTACTGGATACACAACTCCCACTCTCAGAAGCAAGCCTGTCCTGCAGTCATGGATGTAGCTACCTTGCAGGGTAATAGGAAGTGTGTTGGTGCCACTGAGGTCTTGAGTATGCTGTCATGGGACTGTGTATTCTGACTGGTGGACAGGGCTGTCCCCTGGAGGGCCCAGATGCTCCCTTAGCTTCCAGCATAACTGGAAGAGTCCCATAGTTATTACAGCCTGTGATCAGCTGGATTTGTTGAAGTTGGCCATAACTTTAACCTGAAACACAGCACAATCCTTCTCTCCTAAATTCTGTACATGCCCCACACAAGTTTCGCACATCACTATGGCGTGGCCCATAGGTCATGCTGGAGGTGCCCTGCCAAGGAATACTGTGGGTGGTGGTGCCTAACTTGCTGTCCATGCCCTTAAAGAAAACCAGTGTATTTTCACGTTAAACTTGCAAGTTGAGGGGATGCTATGGTTAGGGCCACTGTGCTCAGGCTCTGGTTGCTTTCCTCCAACAGTTTTATTTTTACTGGTGAGTGAAAGAAGTTATATTTAGTCCTTCTTACTGAGTCAGAGGCAGTTAGCAATGACTCGGAGGAAAAACACCTGAGAATAATGAATTGTCCACTAACCACAATAGCCTTATGATTTTACAGGAGTATAAAGGCTTACTGAATCTGGCGAGGACTAATGATACAAGTGAAACTATTTTATTGTTTTTCTATTGCAGTCCTGTGTGGAAATTCACCTTCATATTAACTTTTGTCTATATGGTGGTCTGGAATGGAGCAGACCCTTTCCAAGGTGGTAGACTCTTTCCAAGCTGAATTTTTCTTCCCCAAATTAGAAGTTATAAATGCTGGTTAAAACAGTAAGAATAGTTTCTCTTTTGAAGTGAGACAACAGATGCTGTGGATCAGATGAACAGTTGCATCTTACTTCTGTGTGACTGAAAGTCCCTTGATTCCTGTCACAGCCCGATTTGGGAACTGCTGCCTCTCATAATATCTCTCTTTAGATACTGTGATTCCCAGCTATTCTGTGTGTTCATTCGGTTCTGCCTATGAGCCTTTTTCTCTGGCCCTGTGAAGCTGAGGAGAAAATCCTGGCTGATGTAAGTAAGTGCAATTTGGAAGTTGACAGCACTACACTGCCATATACTGAGGTTATAAGCCTCTAACCTGATCTGTGAGAGAAGGATGAGGCGGCTTCTGAAGTTCAGAGTGGGATTTGGAAAGAAATTAATATTAATTTGGGATGTTGGAGGTGAAGGACTGAATCCCTTCTGAAAGAAGTGCTGCTGTTTGTCATATGGATATAACTACATAGATATGGGAAGGGCTATGCAACCCTGTGTAGGGATGCTCTGATGGGAAGGTGTTGGCCTGTGTGTGTGCACATTGCAGGTTTTATACTACTATAATAGCATCTTGTTTAAATTCATACCTTGGGTTATACAAAAAAAATTAGATCTTGCTGACATAAAAAGCACATTTCTGGAAGCTTAAAAATAAAGCATCATAATTACCAGTGTGGTATTATCAATTACAATAATCAGTTCCTTGTTATGGTAAGCAATCCTGTATATAAAATATGTAAAATACAGCCATTAGCAAGTCTCCATGGTAGAAACTTTTGTGGAGGGCTTGTTGCATCCACAGGCATATAGCCTGTAAATTAACAGGAATTTGTAAAGGAAAAGCATTTGTACAGAGGACCAAACGTTCCAGATAATAGTAGAAAGYACTGAAATGAAAATATATAACCTAAAGACAAGGGCTGTGTAACAATCACTGAGGATCTGAACCACATTGTTAAATAAGGGATTTGAATCCTTGTGCTCTGAGGCATAAGCTTCCTTTTAAACAGATTGAAGTAGAGGAAAAAAATGGAATAGCTGAATGTCAAATAACAGCCAGGTATGGAGTTGCTTGCACCTTTCTCTAGAGTGCATATAAACTTGTGTGGGAGTGAAGTCTAGATCTGCATGGACCACTTGTCTGCTGCATTCTGAGAGTTTCTCTGTTCCTTTGTGGGAACCTCTTAGAGCATGCACAATTGTATTTTATAGTATTTGACACCTTCCACTCTAAATATAGTTTGGTTGCTTTCCAAACAAACTTGGGTCTGCTGCTCATTCTGATTCACCATTGCAAACTCAATCATTTGACATTCTCGGTAAACAGACACTCTGGGATGCAATCAGTGGTTATTTTAAAGGAAATCACTGCAGGATTTAAATTGCCATCATTAATTATTTGGGGCTTGATCATGCCCCGCTGCAATCTCACAACCAAAGTTTAAAAAAACAAAACAAAACAAACCTTCCAGTGCTGCCCCCTCCTTTTGGGGAAAGAGACAATTTCTGAGAACTTTACATATTCAGTGTGCATCTTCAAGATTCTCCAATTTAAAATTGTTTCAATGCTCCTTTCAGCACAAGGCAGATGGTGGGTTGTACATCTTTATCACAATATCGTCTTTGACAGCATGGTGACATGAGTATTATTTGATGGCTAACATGGAGGTGTTTATTTAGTTGAATTTATAGTCCTAGAAGCTTTGAACATGTCAATAAGGTGCATCCATATGCTTATACATGTAAAAAGGCCAGACAGTAGGTTTACCATTTTCACAAATTGCTCTGGCTACCACAAAATGTATCAAGAGTGTGTGAGAGGGAAAATAAGAAGTGCTGTTACGCTTTTTGCTTCTGTGGCATGTATCATTATATTTGTGAAAAATGTTGGCAGGTTTCCATGGTTAGGGAGCTGTTCGTGGCTGCTGTCTAGTCTGCTGCTATTTCTATGGGTGTTACCATGGGCACTGATGGAATGAAATGCATATTGAACAGAAAACAATCATGAAAAAAGACAGGAGACAGAAAAGGAGGGAAAGAGGTAATTGCATTAGGGGTTGGGACAGTCTGGTAACTGCGTAAGAGCTGTGAGGCTGTAATGGCATCATATGGTCCAGGAATACTCAGCATATCTACTGTATCTATGGAGTGTGAGACAAATAATGCTCCCACCCCAAGAGCAAATCTATGGCTGTCRTCCTAATAATCTAGGAGATGTGACTCTTAAGCTCACACTGGTAAAGTAAATACATTATTCTTCCTAGACAATACAAAGTGAGTGTGTGTCCCTAATTCATTCTTTTGTGAATGTGCTGTTTATTGACATAATCACGCTTGTGTGCAGTATGGAGTGTGTCACGCTGGAGACACTACAACACCGAGACAGCTTCAGTGATGTGAACAGCTGTCTTGGCTGAGATGAGGACAGCACATATGAGGAAGAACATATAAAAGTGACATTAACCTGCTTTTGCATTCTTTTAAGCAGAGTGCTGCTGTGCAGTTTTGATTCCCTGATAAGTTAGATCTCTCATAGCTCTGCTAGTGTGTTAGATAGGGTCTGCTAGATAAGGTGTAGAAACTTGTGTCATGGACTTTGGTGATTCCCTTAGATCACCTGATCTTCAGGTGGCTGGAAATTTTTGAGAGGATCCAGGTCACTGTTCAGGATTTCCGATATGCTCATTTTCAGGAGTAGGAATTCATATTACCTAATTTTAGCTCCAAACTCCTCCTGTTTTTCATAGCCAGCAACTCATATCTTCAGGTTCCATTCTGTCTTTAGTTCTTCTGCTCTTCTGCTGCTGTCTTCATCATTTCCTGACTCAGAAGCTGACTGCTCTATCACGATGTGCCAAGAATGAGAGCTACTCTTAGCATTTCCTTCTTCATCTTTGTTTTGAGTTGTTTAAAGAACACAAGCTATTCAGAGGAGAACATTGAAACACCTGTCATAGTGTGGGAAGTGTATGTGCAGAAAAGTTGGGATAAGATTCAGGGACTATATATGGGAGGATTTTGAAAAGTATTTGTGTGGGGGAGAGAAGTGTCAGATGACAATCCATCCTTTCATGCATTTTSATTCTTTAACTATCTTACTTTTGTTCAGTATGAAAAACCTAAAGGATGTCCTGACTTTTGTTTTTCTTGTGAGCAGTTTATAGTTTTTGCTGTGTGAGCAAAGTGGGGCTTGTTTGTTGTAARTACTTGAGCCCTTGACATTTCTCATGGCAATCTCAGTGGCAATGGCCCTACCTCCTAAGGTCTAGTGTAAGTGTCTGGAAAAAATGATTCCCAGTAGTCTAGAAAGTAATTGTAAGACATCTTGTAAGACTTGTAGTTTTTCAAGCTCTTTCTGGATATGTCAAAAATATTGCCCTGGATTACAAGTACTTCTCCTTCCCTAGAAAGGGAAGCACAGAAATGTGAAACCAAGAAAACTAACTATGTCTCTGTGAATCTCAAAGTTTTTGTATGTGTGTATATATAGGGAAAAAAAAAGCTGTCTTTTATTTTATTCAGTATTCTCCATCCTTAAGCTAAGCCTTAAACATACCTACAAACTTCCTTTCTTTTCCCTGCCTCATCCCTAAGTTTAACTTCCTTCCCTTAACTTCTGTGATAGGGAATCCCAAATCTGTTTATTGTGTCACTTATGCTCTGGGACTCTGGATTCTATGCAAAGCCATAAAAGATTTGATAGCATTTTATAATGTTTTACATCCATCTTGTACTTGTTTAAGTTAATAAACAAGCTCCATGGCAATAGTGAATTGGTTTCAGAAGTTATAATAATGATACAGCACCTTCTGCTTTGAGGGTTATTGTTTTAATCTCAGAGTTTAAGGTTTTAGTGTGAAACAACATCTTTTGCACCCTTCAGTGTAGCATCTGTGGGTTTTTTTTTTGTCTCTTTAATCTTGAGAAGAAGTATGTGTTACATACTGTCCTTTTTATTAAAGCTTCCAGTAACAGGACCTAGTCAGTCTGTCTGGACAAGTGCAGCGTTTTCCTGATGAAGTCAGTTGAGTTGCTGCTTCTCTTCTTCACAGCTCTTCCTCTAATTTATTTTGAGGAAAGGAAGTGGGAACAAAGATTGCACTTCTTGGTAACTTTATAGTGGACTCTTAATAGACCAAAGGAGAGCATTGCCCAGAATGTAGTTAATGTTTACTCTTCTTGTCTGGGTTTTGCAAGAAATCATAATAAGAAAGACTTAGTGCACTTTTTCTTCTTTTAAACATAAATATAGTTCTGACTCTGCACTGGGGTGAAGAAGACCTGTTTTGCCACATTTCAGCCCAAAGAAAGTGGGGRGAGTGAAGGATTTTGCCTCTGGAGGTGTGAAGTGTCACAGTAGCAGGCTTCGTGCTGGTGTAAGACAAGGCAGTTCTTCCTGTGATTATTTACAGGAAAACTGAAGACTTTTCATATGAAATGTTTCTTTTGTTTTGTTGTTTGTACTTCATCTTTTTTTGCTATATTGCTTCTTCTTTTCCTGTGAGATATGGTCATCGTCCCTTGTATACAAAATGAGCCTTGAGATCAAGTTGCAGTCCTCATTAATCATAAAAATGTGTGGAAAGAGAAAAGAGCCCAGGCATGTCTGACTGATGCACAGGAGTGAGAAAGTGACATTTTTATGACTTCTTTCCAGGCTAAGACACTTTTATATCTGCAGCTCTGGAAGACCTGGTGCACTAAATGTGCTCTTCACACTGGGAGACCAGCAGTTGGGGGATGAAGGCCTAGTGTCCAGGGTGAACAAACACACTGAGAGTTCAAGAACCCTCATTTCCTGCAACTCTTGCTCAAATTAGCATTGCTTCTACTGTGGCAAAGGCTGTGGAGACAATGGCAAGAAAATAAGAGAAGCCAAAGAAGATAAAACACTCCAGCTGAGAGCAAATGAACGTGCACTGGGAAGAGAGAGAATTTACATCAGTCAGGTCACTTGTGACCACAGCAGAGGGAGGAAAACTCCTCCAAGTCAAGATTGAAGCAGGAGAAGCTGCAGGACCTCAAGTGGCCTATGGGGAGAGAATTAGGCTAGCTGATACTGTTTCTCTGCTGCTTGGCTTTCTGAATAACTTTTCAGTTTTTAAGATCCTCCCAGACGGAAACTTTATTCAGTGCACAGGATAAAAGGAAACATCGCACATGTGGAGGGAAATTAATGCTGACTAACAGTCAGGTACAAGTCACCTGTCTGTGGGGGAACCTGGGATGGTTCCTGCTATGGTTGCCAGCTCAGAAAAGAGGACTGAACAGCAGGTGCCTAGGATGGCTTTTGTCCTGAATGGGTGGGTGTGATGGGGAGTATGCTCACCAGACAGGTCTTCTGGCTGTGGCACCCATATAATTCCTCAGCCCTACAGATTATTTTAGACTATTTATCTAGCTGTGGGGTGGTGAGTGCTGGAGTGGTCTGGAAACTTGCAAGTGTGTGTGTGTGTTTTCTCTCCTTTCTCTACAGCTTAGGAGCAGTGCTAATGTGAGTGCATTTTGGAAGAATGTGGCTCAGACACTCCAAATGTATTTGCAAACATTTAAGTTCTTCTCAGCTCTTGCATGATGCTTGTCTGAGCTGACAGACCCTTCCCTTGCACTCACTAAAGTCAGAATGCTGAGAAAACATCAGTTGTTTGCTTTAGCAGGAGGGGACACTTTTAGAAGTGGGGAAAAGAAGGAGGTAAATGAAATGAATGAGCCTTATGAGTCTCCAAAGTCGCAGCCAGCTGCAGTACTAAGAAATGGGATGCATGCCACCTTTTTTCACTCTTTATTTTGAAAACTTCCATGGGCTAGATGGTTATCAGTAGATCTGTGATGTAAGGAACAGTTTTGGGTTTTAGCTGTGGACTCGGACATCTGAGAACTGACATTTCTACTCTGCCCCCTCTCTCTTAGCAGTTCACCCCTTTTCCATTTTGGGTTTGGAGGTTAGTCATGGGGATTTGCAGCTTTTCCTGAGAAGCACTAAGGGTAAGCATATAACACCATAAATTATATCTGTTTCCAAAGGAAGTAAGCTGCCTGGGGAGGGACTGCTCTCCCCTTCACCTCCTACAATGGCACTCTAACCTCTCTGCTGAGGTGAGGCTGTGAGACTTGGAATGAATGGAAGGACTCGTTGGGGTGACTTTAGAGGTGAGATAACTTACGTCATATATCTGCTTCCCATGCAGCTTTCAAAAACCCTTTTTTGATAGTAAGGGCCTCTGATATGAGGAAAAGAGAAAATGGAAGGACCTTTTCAAAGCACATGGCATTAAGCTAATTTAGCTTCAGTTTGTTTTGGCCATGGTGAGGGAGGTGTGCCATACCCTTGGTGTCCCCTCAACCTTAGCCAGGTCCAACAACTATTGCAATGTACTGTGGCTCCCTTTAGCCTCATGGGGGGGGTAGTGGGAACCGGTGTCTCATCCTGGTCCCTGGATGCTGGGTGATGTCCCACAGAGCAATTGTTCAGAGTCAGTATACAGTCTCTGATTCATTTTATCTTTTTTCCCCTCCCCTATCCAGGCAAAATTAGAATTTTGAAGACTACACTTGCTGTATTTGGTTAAYGAAACAACTCTTGGAATTGAAATTGCTGTAATGATTAACAAGAAACTTATTCTGCATGATTCTTTTCTGTTGGATTTATAATAGCCATAGTTGCATTAACTAGAAATGGAACATATTCATGGTCTGCCTTTTGGGTCTAAGACAATAAAGGCTTGAGGATGAGTAACCTTTTTTGAAGCTATTTGCTTGTGGTTATTCTCACATTCTCTGAAATTACTGATGTTGGTGGTGAGTACAGAATTTCAGATTATGTGAAGTATTGGTTTAGTAAAATCTAGCAATTATGTTTATAGGCTCCATGTTTCATGCTCAACTCCATTCATTCAAAAAACTTTTTTGATAATGCTCAAATGTTTGTGCCTACTTTCCTGTTTTTTCTGCCCCCCCCTTCCCCCCCCAGATAAACAATGGGAGCTCTTCCATGTTTTCTTGGCAAGTGCTGACATCCCTGGTAGTGTCTTAAAAGACATCATCACATTCAACATAGTACAGAGTAAACTGGACCTATAATAGATGCTGTCTGTGTCTCTAGAAGTGGTGGTAAATGTTCAGCAAATGTGTAGAGATTTTCTGTTAGACAGTAATGGAAACATAAGCTAATGCGTTTTCTTTTTTCTTTAAACAATTCTGTAAGAGTGGAGCCATATGTTATCTATTTTTTGCCTCTTCTTCTGAACCAGTTAGAGCATGACAGTGTTTTCTGACTAATGTGGCAAATGCTCTCACTTTGGTTCATGTGTGGAAAGGCTTCTATCACTGTACAGATTTTTACACAGCAGCAATAGCAGTTGCTGCAGTGTGATCAACAGGAGAAACTGCATTAAGATCAACAATTATGCAGGGTGATAAACAGACCTAATTAAGCATTAGAGGTTTTATAAACACAAAGCCACTTAGCTGGTGACATTTTTCTGTTGTTACTGGAATGAAATTTTCTGTGAGATCTTAATGTGGATTTCTGTAGTTCTGTGTGTCCACGATCTTCCAGAGAGAGGTGCCCTTCAGAGCAACCCTGGCCAACAGACAGACTTAAGACTTTCTGGATCCAGCATCTGAGTTACAGGTTTGCAGAAGCACTAGTTTCCTTTGCTACTTGCCTTTCCAGTAACCCTACCCTTCTCAGGAAGGGATACTTTTTTCTTTGTAGTCTCGGGTCAAACTAGTGGCTATAGAGCTGGCAGCACAGGGCCATTCTTGATCATGATGGACTAGTACTTCTTGGTCTGCAAAGACTACACTGCTGTACTGCATTTTCACTGGGAGGACCTGTTTGTGCAGGTTCGGCCCCCCCCCCCTCCAGTTCTGCCCAGGACAATAGCTTTGGGAAGATATTTTCTGTTTTTCTTCCTGTAAAATTGGCAATACTGTTTTTGTAAAGCATTTTGTTTGTGCCTGGTTGTAAATTAGGGGGCAGTCCTTAATGAGCAGAGACAGATGCTAACAACTTCCGATCCCACAGCATGAGGCTGTGTTAGTAGAGATTTGTACTGTATTAATAACTCTTTCCTCTCAGGATATCTTTTTTACTTCATGGCCCTTCTGGCACTAAGTGTGACTAGAACTGTAAAGACATGCAACTTTAAGAACCTAAAATAAATGCTAAATGATGTACTTTTTGTTACAAATTTCCAAGACATCATTATTTATTCTAATTAGTTTATGCTATTATATTACTGTAGAATGCCTTACCCCTGTTCCTGGTAAAGTCTGTACCCAAGGCCTAGCATAGTTTTATTATTGCTGTGAATGGCTTGGAGGGCTCACAGGGCAGAGGCCAGAGATGGGTGAAGCAGGGGAATGCAGAAGCGCCTGGAAGCGTTAATGAACATTGGCAGAATGGGGCACTCAGTCCGAGAGCCTTGTGTGTGGTACCTTGGCCCTGGAGTAAAATTACCACAAGCCCCTCAGTGAACAAGTAGGGTAACCATGTGGGCTCTGGGGCAATATCTACACGGTATGGTGAGGTACAGTCATTTTGGTAAGGTTGTTAAGCCAGAGCAGAGTAGTGTGCTGTTGTGGCTCTGCTGCTCTGACCTTAATGGAGTTTGTGAGAGCAACTTTGGGTATCTGTGTAGGGAGGCGTGATGTACAGACATCCTACACCATCTTCCTGGTTTCATCATTAGTGTTGGCAGTCACTGTTGCTTTACCCTGCTTGTGTTTCCTTTATCTACTGTATCTCTTTCTGTGCATGCACTTGTGTTGCTGAAAATACTCGATGTTTCTCTTCTGTCCCCCTGTTTTCTTTGTGTGAATGGTAGATCTCCCACCTTGGATGGTTGTTGGTGATGTGTGTGGGATGGTAACAGTGTAGGAATCTGAACTATGAACTGATGCAGGTGACTGAGTGGATGAGAAAGATAAGACAAGGGTAATGGGTTGCTGCTGTGGCCTGCAGGCCTGAACACGTGGTTGTACACAGTGACGAGTCTCTCTAAGGTCATCTTATACCTGAGGAGTAAGTTTCATGCATGAGTTTGGGTGTTAGTCAACTGCTTGACCTTTGATAATGGAAGAAGAGTACTTGCTCTGTGCCTGTGTGCAACCGAGAAATCCAGGCACAAAACAGATTGTGCCGCTCATGGAGTCAGATGAAGTAGTAGAGTGCAAAGGCTCTCCGCTCACCAGGAGATGCTGTTGCTTGTAGTTGTGTGAATGAACGTACAGGAGCATGCCTGCAGCATCCTTACGTATAAGGCAAACGCTGCCACACTGACTGCCATTCGATGTAAAGATTTTGAAGTAAAGAGCACTGTTCTAAACCTCATAATGATCTTTCCTAACAATAGTGTATTAGATTGATTTATTTTCTTTCAGAATCCTAATCTTCCCTTGTGCCCCCTCCCCAAGTCAGAAAACATTGTTTCTAAAGCAGGAGAGTAACAGCAAGCCATGCTTTGACAGAGAACAATTCTGCCACTTTTATCTTAACTACCTTCCCTGGGAGCTATGAGCTGCTTCTCGTTTTGTACCTGACATCATACATCTGACCATATTGTTGTACCCTACTGTAATGACTGCATCTCTGTGACTTATCATGCTCCTTTAACCAAGGTGGTGTTTCAGGTGGCTTTGTTTCTGCTGTGTCAGGCAGTACCCTTGCTTGCCTCTTCTAACTAGGGATGGTGGCTTTTGATAACCATTTTTCAAAAAAGCAGGGCTCTCTTCATATATTCCCCCCGCCCTTCCTTGAGGTCTTTATTGTTCATCATTATTTGCATGTCTATTTTTTCTCTCTTGTTTAACTCTTCCTTCAGCCACYACCCTCTTAATGGTGATAAATTCATGTATATTCTGGGAAGAAGGGTGATCTAGTATCACTGACAGGTGTGCTTGTACTAGCTTTTTTCTCTAGCCCACCTCACTAGGCATCACCAAGAACCATTGCTTGTCATTTCTTATGAGACAGGCCCTGTGTTTGTTCCTCTAAAGCTTTGGTTATGAAAAGAATAACCCTTGGAAGAAAAGTGTGTAAAGTGCTCTTGTGAGGTAGTCATTTAACACTGTGTTTCTAGAGATGCTGAAACAGAAGATTCTTTATGGAGAGCAATAAATATGCCTGACAAGAACGAAAACTATCCAGGCTTTTCAATGCATCACTGAGGTTGGATCAAGGAAGAAGGTGTCAGTAAAAGACAAGGTCAGAATATGGTAGAGAACACAGAGGGGGGACCATGCTCTCTGTGAAAAGCTTTGTTTTTGTGTGAAATGCTGCACTTACTGGCTCCTGATTTTTACATAGCCACAGGAGGATGCTGATAGTCTTAATCTTGCTGCTCTAGCTCTGCATTTTGCTCAGTGCAAGTGGTTTCCTTGGCCCCATGGCCCAATTTATGAGAGCTGTGGGATCAAGGCATATCTGCCCCTAACAGGCTCTTTGTACCTTTTGAGCTGCCATTTAGCTCAGATGCATCAAATAAAAATATTGTTAGTTAGGGAGCTGGTATCCCCTTTTGCTATAAGAAATGGAAAACTACTTCCAAAGAGGTCTTGTCCTTCCCTGCACCCCTCAGGAGATTAGAATTGTCAAAATGAAGAGAAGACTCATAAACTAGTGGAAAACGCAGTTAATTGGGAAGATTTATAGGCTTGTTAGCAGGAATGTTTCTTAATTTAAAATGTCAGTGTATTTCCTGAAGGGAGACATTACTTCTTGTTGAAGCCTTAATTGGAGTGGGCTAATTTTCAGTGCTGGGATTAATAATAATAATAAAAAAAGAATCCTTCTTCTTGACCAAGAAGAGAGCTATTTAAATTTCACAAGTTATAAAAGTGTCAGGAACATCTAATGTTTTTAGCTTTCTCTCCTGAGGCCTCAGAGGAGACTGAAAGGTGAACAGCTGCAAAGGGTAGTAGTGGGAAGGTGTTTTCTTTAAGTGTTTTACCTACAGCCAACTTGGAAATGTCATAGCTTTATTTTTCTTTCACTTAAACACTGATGCTAACAGTCTCACACTCAGATTGCTTCAAATCTGTATATCTTGATAGCTTGCAATGTTTATTGTCCACAGACTGGGTAAAATTGAGATAGTCTTCTGGAAAAAAAATTGTGTGCTTGTATGGAGAATAAACACTATGGATCATTCGATTAGTCTTTGTTTTGAAATATCACTGAAGGTCAATGTCTGCCAACAGAGCATGCCCATGAAAAAGCTCTGTATGTGATTTTTAACATTCTGTATCTGTTTGGATGGCTTTCAGGACTCTTGTCCAATATTTCTTCTAATCAACTTGCTTAATCCTCTATTTCTTGTTATTTTAGGCCATTGTTTCTAATTACCATATCGGGAAAGGGCAATATTTTTCCATGCCTAAAGAGAAGTATGATTCTGGAATAGAGTCTAAAGTAGAGGAGTGGGTGCAACAGAAAGAGAGAATAATTATTCTGTTACACAGAGTTGAAACCTCAGTGACAATGCAGAAATGTTTCCTCCAGTCTCCCTGATGCTTTGGGCTGGGATAACATGTAGGAAGTGCTTAGTGATGATGTATGGAATAGCCCTCCTAATAGAAAGCAGCCCTGGGCCACTCTGCGCTGCTTGATCTTGAGCTCGCCAAGATTCCCAACATCGGGAAAAGCGAAAGCTGGAAATCATTCCTCCTGTTGCAATGCCTGTTCAGGTAGAGCCTGTGCTTCCCTGTCTCTTCCACTGATTTCAGTATCTTCCCCCTGCCCTTTTTTGTTTTGGGTGCAACTTGTGAACTCGGTCCTTGGTTAGCCTCTCTAAAAAGCTTTCCCCTGGGAATGAATTCTTGTTAATTGGCTGGAATTTCCTTCCATATCACCAACCCCCACATCTGGCAAAGAAAGGCACTGGCTCCTGTAATTACCTCTATGTAATACTAATTAAGCAATAAGACATGACAGGCAGTGCATTTTAGAGACCTCTGTGTGCATGAGAATATGCCATTCGGGAGAAGATTTTTAGTCAAGTACAGCAAGCCTAAAATCTCCCTTCCTGGACCTTCCTCTAACTGAAAGTGCCAAGCAAGGCTAAATATGCTTTGGTCCTGCCAGTGGCTGCTGCCTGCCCAGAAAGAGAGGCCACAGGTCCATAGGAGCTGTGGCAGGCAGGGACCATGAGGGATGCAAGGGAGGATGGGAGCAAGGGGTGAGATTTCCATGGCAACAAGATGTCTGAGTACAGGTCATCTGTGACTCCAGTGCAGAAATATCTCCTCAAGCCTTCTGTAAATAAGTATGTGCCTGGAGTTTGCTCTTTTACTCTGGTATAAATTCAGATTTGTGCAGTTGCTTTTGATATGACTCGTAGCTTGTGGAAAAGGACAAAATAATCTACAGTTCCCATATACTTTTTTATCAGATGAAGTAACCCAGCACAAAGCATAAAAAGGATACTATTACAAAATAGTTGCATGCTATAAAAGCATGCAAGCCATTTGAGATTATTTTGTATTGGATATGCTCTGAAATGTTTTGAAGTGTCCTTTTATGATTGCCAAGAAAATTTAGGATTCCCCCTATATAAATTCTTATACTTTCAAGACCTATGTTTGTATAATGATTTATGACATCTAGGATTTAATTTGAGGTCTGCCACATCTGATATAAAACCTCTTCCATAACTTACAGTTTATGAGAGCAAAGGTGGAAGCATCTTAAATCAAGTGTCTTTCACTTAAAAATTCTAAATTCTGGAAAGCATTCTCAAACTCAAACTCTAGAATTAGAATGATTCTTGGTGTTTAAGCTAACTATTCTGTTTTGAAATAAAGCTGGAAAAGTCACTATGCAGCAATGCTGACAGTCAAACCAGAGTGCATAAAGCAGTAAATATCTGACATTAAAAAAAAAAAAAAAAGCTGGATGGAAGAAAAGGAAAAAATTCCAGCCGGTTCCCTTTTCTGTGCTAAGACTCAACATAGCTGTTAACTAACTTGTGACACTTTGCTTTTCATGTCAAACAGTTTTATTTGTTAAGCTTTTCAGTGTCCTAAATAGTATCTATTGGCATCGTTCTCTTGGTTTCCCTGGCAACTGAGGCAATCAATTCAGTGACAGTTTCAAAGCCATGGAAAAGCAGCAGCTTTCCGGAGTTATGGACAGAAGTACAAGAAGCAGGTAGGCTGAAATCCATTTGTCTGTGGAAGAGCTTTATTTCTTTCTCTGGTCCATTCTGTTTTGTTCGTTCTATGGCATATGATTAAGCACAGATCTCTTCAATCTGTCCTGTGCTTGTGCATCAGTGATTCCTGATGCTGACCCTAAAGGATCCTCAGATCCACTCCTCCCGGCTGTGAGGACCTTGAAATTTTAGCTTTGCAGCCTGGGTCCCTTTCTAATTTTCATTTTTAAATAGATTAGGTAATTTTTTCCCCCTCTTTCAGAGTAATAGAAACTGCCAAGGTTAAGGTCATGCCTTGACTGTTGTTTCAATAGGCAGAGGTGAGGGATGCTGTTGCTGCTGCTTCCTACATTTCTTCCCAATGCACAGGGACAGTGTGCAGTTTTGGATTTCTGTCACTCACAGCCTGTCAGAAGAAGAAATGCAGACAGCCAATAGCAGTGGCAATTGGCTAATGTCCATAAGTCATCCTGCAGTCTCCAATGGTGAAGGAAGATGATTTGGCTGGGAGATGTATTCCTTTCACATTTTTATTTGAAGGTCTCCATTTATGTTCTGAGGGGCTTCTATAGAGTCCTTCTGAAACTTCAAATGAACTTTGTAAGTTAGTTTCCGACTGCAGATAGGCTTCCTTCTCTTAACTTGCACTGCTTGCAGCACCAAAATACTAGAAAGGAGGGCAACAGTGATACAGTGGTGAGTTATTTGTAGAGCTTTAAACCTATTTACGGGAGAAGGCTTTTTTCTTCATATAATTTTTCTTCATTTCTTCGAAGTCTGACAATTTGCACTCCTAAGAAGTACAGTGGTTGCAGCACTCCTGAAAACATGACTCAGTCAACCGCTCCTCGTGAAGCATAGACAGTACTGTCATTCTGACACTTATGTTCATTTAGATCCAAAAAATAATCAGAAAGGCTTTACCTCAAGCCTATCAAAGCTGATGCAGAGGTCCCTCAGGTTTATGTGGGTATTGAGCCAGGCTAACCAAAGGACGTAAATATTCAGAAAATGGTAAATATATCATGCACCTCGGTTACTTCTGGTGACCACCGTTGCAAAACTCTTACCATTTCTTAATAGTTCTGACAATCTGTAAACCTATTAGCATTGCAACTTTGAATAAGATTTCTTTTTGCTTCAGAGTTGACAAAAATAGGTTGATAATACTGAATGCTAGTGATAGTATTCAACCCTCCTGAAATGGCTCACTGTAGAATGAATCACAGGCTTTTTTAGGACTCCACTTTCCCCTGGATACTTCATGATTCAGTTCCTGTAGTTGCCATGAAGTAATTGTGAAAAGTTTGGACTGATCACCAGAGAGAACTTTAATATTTCAATGTAACTGAGGAAATTGAGGCCATGAGCTTATTTTAAATGTAAGAGTATCTTTGTTTCACTAATCTAAGTGTTAGAATACTTTTGAACAGCTTCCAGCACCATTAATTCTAGTGGGACTCCAATATGGCAGTTTGTTTCCAGACTTCATGTAAGCATGAAATCTCATCTCATCTGTGGTTGAGGAAAAACGTATGGTCTTCTAGATGTTTTAAATTTGTTTTGCAATACCTTATGTGAATCCTGACATTTTTTTAATAGTTTTGTTTTGAGCCTGGTCTAAGGTTAGAGATATTCTCTGTGCATGTGCGCATGCTGGTTTCTCTTCTCTTTTCTTTGTCTAACAGAACGGCTTAATCTACATCTAACTGGATACGTACAAATCACCTGTAATGACCAAGTCTCACTCGCATTATTATGTAAACATTTATTTCCCCCCTCTTTTTTTCTCTTCTATTTTTCCTCACCTAATCCATGCTTTTGATAGAACTCAGCACAGCAGATCAAAGTGCAACCTCTTTGGTTTTCTCCCTCCTTTCCTTTGGTCATTACTGAGCTAAGCAGCACTTACAAGTAAATTGCATGTTATGTAAGGACCTAGTGTTTGTCTGTATGCTCAGTGAGCATGCTGGTAAATGCAGTCGCAAATGGACTATAGAGAGCTCCATAAATGCTTGTCTGACAAATATAGGTGTCTCTGTACTAGGCACTATGCACTGAATTAGATTTTATGCATGCAAAGTCACAGGAGGAGTTTGCAGGATTTGCGATTAGAAACATTCTACTCCATGAAACACTTGTAGTGTTTGCAAGATTAAAAAATGCAATTCTGATGCTGAAATAATTAGGCTACAAACGTGGTTATCTTTTCTTTTTCACAGTAAAAAAAGATGTGGGAGCCCCTGGGAATTTGTTTCAGCCAAACAGTTCAGTTCCCATCAGGTGTATGGATGTATCTCTATCAGCATTTGTGAAAGCTCTCTTAAAATTCAGGGGAAACTGTTAGGACCCAATAATTGAGATGGAAACAATTCTCATGTCCATGAAGCTGGAGTAAACTATGGTAGCTGGTGTTTCTACCCACTGGCACTTAAGATTTCTACACTGTCCCTTTTTCACAGTGACAGGAAAGTGCAAGTTATAAGCAATTGATGCAGCAAGATGTATTGACAAAAGCAATTTTGATGTCCATTTCCACTTGACATACAGATATCATAGTTGAAGGTACAGTTAAATGGTTGCTCCTCATATAGCTACACACAAGTTAAAATGGGGCTTGAGCTTCAATACAATCCATATGCTTGCACTTGTACTTTTTTTTTTAATTGCTTCTGCAAGTAGAGGATGTAAATGTGAGCAATGAAGATAATAGCAAATGACTCATTCTCTATTGGCCAAGAAACATGGAATTGTGTATATATATTAAAATAAAGTCTGTAGAAAGATGACTTACAAATAAATTCATCATTAGCTCGTACTTTTCACACCGTTATAATGCAGTTCATGGACCTTTGTGGCTAGTGAGTGGTGAGATTTTTCTGAAGTAATGGTGTGAACAGTTGTGGTGAGATCAAATGTGATGGTCCCAAGTCTAAAGCACAAAAGGGAAAAGCTCTTCTGTTTGAGGATTTTGGGTGAACTTTCTTCCATTTTCATAATATATAAAAATTTCTTCACTGTAGTAGCTTCTATAATCTTTTATTTCCTCATTTTATATAATTATAAATATATAATGAAAAAATATAAAATTAGGGCATGTCCTTTGAATTGACCATATGAAGTGATTTATTTTCCTCTATTTTTCCCCTTTCAACTGGTTTGTCTGCAAGGAAATGAAAATGGAATAACTAGGTAAATAACACTGAGAATATACTAAATGTGTGCAAGGAGCAGAAGAACTGAAGGAATCCTAGCTGCGCTCTCATGTGAAATCTTTACCCAGCAAATTAATCTGCGAAAGTAGTTATATTTGCTGTAAGTAAAATGCTGTGTGAAAGCATCATATTCATGAGAAATACCCACAGTGTGAAGAGATGTAATTGGACTCTCAGAATCACAGAAATGTTGATATAAGGTTTGATGTGTTGTTCCACTCCACTAACCTTTGTAAAATATCCTTTTCTTGGGAACTAAGCTAAAATTTCAAGCATTTGTATAGCACTAGTGTCAACCACCTCAGTATAGATTCCATGTTAAGACAACATCACCCTAAGTGCTTTGAGAATCATCCTTAACGTGAAGGGCTATGTTAACTATCCTGTGAAACGAGCTTGTTTGGAAACAAATGGCCTGGAACAGGGAATGACTTAGTTGCCCTCCTTTGACAATGTATTCAGATCGAATTCTAGCCTGCAAAGTGTGATAGAAATATACAGCTTGCTCATTTGTAAGTATTCATAGCCACTGTTTTTAACAAACAGCTCTGCTGAGGAAGAGATGCCATTAGCAGAGCAATGATCCTGCAAACAGCTTTCTTCTTGTGAGACATCTCCCAGACTGATCTCGAACAGTTATTAAAAGGGGAAAAAAAAAGAAAAAAAAAAAAAGGGAGGTGGCAACAAGGGAAAAACCTTTATCCTTTTAGGAAGTCAAAAATGGGAATTACCAGGTTCATATAGAAAAGAGCCTTAAATGYGCTCTGCTGCTGGGTGAACAAGCTGTCCCCATGTAACAGCAGACAAGTCTTGTTTCTGTGCTCTCTGGGAGCTGCTGTCTTACAGTCCTGAAAGTCATGTGCCAGGGTGTTTCAGCTTTGCCTTTCATGGTTTCCTTTCTCTTCATCCTCTGCCCATGTGAGGATTGCCAAATGGGAGCTAGTGGAAAATACCCTAATGTGGCAGGGGAAGGAGCATTCTGGTGGCTCCACTTCCTCACTCCTCCCTGTGCAGTGCTGTGTCTGTTTGAGATTTTTCTGTGCACAGAGAAACAGAACAAGGACAGTYGCTGGAGGCTCTACTGCTTCTCAGCTTATGTTGCCATGAGGCTGTCAAAAGGAGTTGTAAAATGTTCTGTCAAATCATAGGTGTAGAGGTCTGTAAGTGGCTCCATCTGTGAAGCATGYGCTGTCAGGATCCAGCCCTGTGGGCCTCTGGAAAGGTGGAGGAAGGATTTTGTGAGGTGTGGGGTGCTGAGACTGGGCTTCTGCTGTGGGCCTGCTGGATATTACTGCTTGTGTCTCCTCAGCCTGCACTGCCCCATGCGAGTGCGTGCAATTCAGTACAAGTGTTTGTTTATCATCACCTGCTGCAGCAATGTAGGAAGAACTATGGATTTTATTTTAGCTGTGAGCCTCCCACTCTGGGCTAGTGGATGAGTATCTGAACCAAATCTCTCTGCACTTCCATTACCTCCCTTCTCTTTCGTACTTCATTAAGAAACTTCTCTTCCCCCTGGGCCTTTTTTGCCTTTGGTTTTGGCTTGACCAGCAGAGAAGCAGTTGCCTGTGACTGGTCCCCTCTTCCTGGGGGGGTCTCAAACAGGTCCAAAGGCAAGAGCAGGCAGGGTCAGGAGCCATCTCAGAGGCATGTTTAGGCATCAACCCTTTGCTGGTAGCTCAAGAACTGCATTTCTCCTTGAACGGGCACCTGTGGAGTGAAGCAGAGGATGCGCATTGGCAGGACTGATATTTCTGGAATTCAGCCTACTTTATATGAATCAATTTCTGCCTTCAATGAGTGTATACCTCACTCAGCTGTGAGTGGTAGATTGGCTAGTTTTGTGGTTAAATTTTTGAAATCTGTGCCTTTATCATTTCCTCTGTGAAGTCTCCTTTGGGACCAGCCTCTGGGTCTTGGTTAATTGTGTTGAAACTACTGTTAAAGGTTCAGCTAACTGTGTTCTCATGACTCTATTAGTTTATTCAGTTCTAATTTGGAGTGGCGTTAGCAGAACTGGCAGTCACAAATTACCTTTCTGTCATGCAACAGAAAAGGTAAAATTGGGTGATGGCTCATATACCGTGAACTGAGTCGTCTTCTGCTAAGGAGAAAGCACAATACTTGAAATTAATGTTTTGACTCTTAAAACCTATATGTCATATTTCATAAAGCAATTTCACTACTATATAAATTTATACCCTGCTTGTTGGTATGGAGTTGATTATTCAACACTTATTTGGCAGGCAGAAACTGAGCAAGGAGTCTTTCTTTATGTAATGTTTGCAAAACAAGATTAAACTGATGAAGCATTCAGGCTGCTAATCCACTACTTAGTCATTGCAAGAATCATCAGTTTTGGTTTCTGAGGCTCTGGTTTCCTATGGAGAATGCTAAATTTAACATTTTAGCTTAGCTCCTTTTTCAGACACCTTCAGCCCCCCAATGAAATAACATTGCTCTCTCACAGGTTCAGTTGAGACTATGAAACAGCAGAAAGATCCATTTTCAAAATAAATATTTTAATTTTGGATCACTAATAATTGTAATATGTTCATAATATGGTGATGTGAAAGTATCTGTGGTCTCAGCAAGCTACAGAAACCATCAGTATTTTATGAGTTTACTAGAGTTCTAATTTCCACAGGAATTTTCTGCTCCCTTTTGTAATATGATTTCAAAGATGCCTGGTATTTATTTTTAGAAGCGAGCTTGACACTGATTAGAAAGGACATGCTTTTTGGGGGGTGGACTGAGAAGGCAATCTTGCTATGGGCTCTAGACCCTAGGAGGAGCACTTAATCTGATGTTGTTGCTTTATGGCCAGCCAGAGAAGAGAGTGTTCTTGCTCAGACAAAATCAAGGTTTATTCATGCTTGTGAGCTTTGGGGCATGTTTTGCCAAATAACTTGTGAATGAAATGAGGCATTTTCTAACCCAGGTTCCTAATAGTCCTTTCTGAAATAAATAAAATGGCTAATGGATCTCAGAGTGCAATCAATGAGACACAATACATTTAGATATTGTAATGATGGCTTTTTACCTTTATTTTCCCCCTACAAAATATTATCAATATTGAAGTATTTTGTCAAGAATGTTTATCTTGGAAATATTAATGGTACTGTTTAATCTCCCCACCCTCCCAAGGAGTTGGGAGGATGCCCTCCCCTGTTTTGTCTGGGCGGTTGTAATGACTGGCAATTGAACTGACTGATTCAAACATAAATGTTTTTAGATTAGTAGGAGAAACTTGCTTATTGACCATTCTTGAATAGCTTTTCCCAAAGAAGCCAAGATGTTTCTACTTGGAAACATTTTGCGAGAGTAATACCCATTTATAGAAGTAAGAATTATTGCTAGATACTCCTCAGCAATTGCCTTCTATAGTGACTAATTCATTCTCTAACCTCAAGCCAATATAAAGGTATTTCTCAAGAGCATTAAACCTTGTAATGTTGCAAGCAATAGCATAAATGCATCCTTTGAATGATGACATCTGTTGCCATTTGTTTATACATGGCTGTACATCTGTGACAACTGAAAGGCAAAGGTGTCTCATGAGGGTTATCTGACAAGCACTGTCATGAGCACAAACATGATAAACTGGTTGTGTATTTCCTGCTGGTATGGAGTCTTGGCCTTAGATTCAATACCAGAGTATGAAGAATGAAGACAGTATTACTAGCACAAAGTTGGATTTTTGTCACAGATGTTGGAGATCATATGGATTATATCATTAGCTTTTAGAATTGTCTTGATAACCTCCATACAAGCTATTGCAGAAATGGTATAAAATTGGATCCAAAAAGCTCTGATTCCAGTGTGCCACAAATTTGAATTATGATTGACTGCCACATAATTCTTGTATGTACATTTTGTACTATTTGTACATTTTATAGCCAGGAATGCAAAACAAGGAGGAATACATCATGATAGATGATATAGAGATATGGCAATCCCTTGGTGCAGGGAATGGCCAGACCATATCATGTTGGACAAAACAGTATATTTCAGAGACTCTCCTTCCCCACATGGAAGTTGAGGATAACAGGACTGATCATTTTTAAATACTTTCCTATCTACTGATGAAAGAGATAGGATAAAACATAAACTGCTATAAAATTTTAGAGTGAAATTAAGTTTCAAAATATAGGTGTTTCATTCACCTTACTTTTCTGAGTATGTCAGTTCTGTTGAGGCAGAAGTGTCTTTAAAGAAATAGATGTGATAGATCATTAAATCTATTTCACTGTTCCTAACCTATTTTTTCACTAGCTCAAGCACCTAGTAAACAACAAAATGTATTCTCAGACAAATAAGTTTTTGGAAATTTTCAGGTAGCATCAAAGAGACTTGTGTTTTATTTCAGAAAAGGCCTGCAAATTCCATCTCCTCAGGCTAAAAAGAAAAGAAAAAGACCTTATACTGTTTTTTTTTTTTTTTAAGCTCTTAAATCTTCTAAAGAATATTCTTGTTCAGTTTCAGAGTAAACAGATCTGGATCTATCAGCATGGTATATATTTTTTCCTTAAAGCATGGGAGGGTTGAAGTAGAATGATTATGTCCCAATCCACTGAAACTGGAATTTGAAATATTATGCAGTTACAAATGAGTGGTGTGAAGGGGGAGTCATCCTGTTTTCATGAGAAGTCCTGGCTGACCAAAATCCTTATTCTTTAGAGATAGTAGAAATACAGTTTGTCCTTAACATTCGTTGTGTGGATCGTCACTGTGTCTGCTGTGCAGCTAGAAACACTGGTGAAGTTGTGTACCATTAAAGTGTTTTTTTTAGCAAGTATAGCTGCAAAGGGATGTTGCTAGAGCAGTTGGGAGTGAAGAATCTTGCCTGTTTTCTGCATGTTTCTATCAGAGATGCCAAGGGGAAAAAGAAATCAGATTGCACATTTTTCTAATAAGTCTTTCAGGTTTTATAAAGTCATAGTAAACAATCCAAGTGTGTGATACAAAATTGCAGCTAATGTTGAATTGCCTGTATAGGAGCTACTGACAAATCCAAACTGGAAATGTCTGTGGATACTTTAGAAACTAACTAATCCACCCCAAAATGTTGCCACTATGTAGGTTTGCCTTGCGTTTTAAGTAACAGTCAAACGTGTTAGATTTAGATTAAATCTGTGACAAACACATGCAAGTGGATTTTCTAATTGCCCAGGCAGAATGTATCATATTAAACATTAAGATATTCAAATGCAGAGCAGAGTTTGTTGGGAATAACAGCAGAAATGCTCTCTTGGTGCTTTGTGTAGCTGTTTTTGTTGCAATAGGGCATGTTTTGAAGAATAGGTCTTGCAGAGTGTAGATGGGAGGCATGTCTCTGAGTGTGAGTGCATGCGYGTTTCTATACATATGCAGACATTTGTAAACCCAAACCCTTCTGCCTAGAATGTTACAAACCCCTCAAGTGTTCTTCAAATGCAGATCAGTGATCAACCAAGCACCCTTTTCTCCTGGGAGCCCATAACTTCATGCACCATTGTACTTAACCAGATCCTTTTCATGGTTCTAATGGTCTCATAGAAACTGAAAACTGCACAGATTATACTGGTGACTCTGTCTATAGGATAGGCAGCAAAATGGAAATCTGCTGCTGTGGATATATATTTCAGAAAACTATATTTCAGGGCTAATTAAAGGTTAATTCATGTTCAGCTAGATGGACATCTTGATTTACTTCTGTATTTTCAAGCTGCACAAATGCTGACTTGTCTGAGAGTGTTTGTTTCTTACATGTTCTGGTTTCTGGTAGTGATGCCCATCCATTTTTCCCATCTAGATAATGGTTATGCTAAGAAAAGGTCTTAATCCATTTGCTAGATGGGATTTGATTTACAAGTCAGATTTCTAAGATTTGTAAGCTCTGATCATCTTAATGAGATTCTTTTAACTTAATGCAGTTCTCTTGCATGCAGCCAGGCCCTTTTTCAATATATTATTTTAATATGTAGTGGTTAAACCTCCCCATCTTTGATAAATCACATTCAGAATATTGCTTCAGCTGACCACAGTCTGAACTGAACTTTAATCATCCATTGCCTGATAAGACTTCGCAATATTTTGGAAAGCTTTCCCTGTTTGAGTTTGCACACTATTACTTATTTCTAGTGTCAGTAAAGAGTTCATTTCTCTTTGCTGCTAAGCATTGGTAATACTACAAGAATTTAAGCTAGGAAACTAGTCCAATTATCTTTGGGAGCATTTTGAGCCCATCATAAGTTGAAGACATTGTTAGATTCATTATAGAGTAATATCTTTTCCCATCAGAAAAACCGGAAAACAGGGTAGTTGTGGCAGCTCACATTTTGCACTGAGAAACTGTCAGGACATGAGCAAAGATTGTTTGGAAGATGGTACCTAATTTTTAAAAATGTAATACTTTCCCTTAGGCGCCATTAATAGTATCTTCATGGTCCAAATTTTTGTTTTCTTAACCATTTCAGTTCCCTTTTCCTTTCTTCACTTGCATGTTTTCTGAGTGTGCTGCTTTAGTCCGAGTTCTCAGTCACAGTTTAGATGATTGTATTGTGTGGGAGACCTTGGATGCGTAGATGATATCACTGAAAAGGTGTATCTTTTATTAAACCAGGTCTCTTTGTTTTTTAGTTCAGAATGTCATGACCTTTGTGTTAGTTGTCTGGATTTTGGATGTCTGATTCCTGTTCTTTAGGTATCCCTTTTCCTCTCAAATGTCTTTGATAAAGAATTTTTTTTAAATTGAAACTGTTTAGTTTTTTTTTAGTGTTTAGTTCCTGTCTCATTTTTTTTGGATAGTTATTTTCTTGTGAGGGAATTTTCTAGTTTTACCTTTTCCAGCTAGGAGGAAAAAAGAGGTTGGGTTGGGATGCTGGTTTTTAAGTTTCTGTTGCAGAAACCAGTAATTCTTCAGACAATTTCATGGAAGAAATTCAAAACCAATGTTTCCTTTTTATTTTATTTACTTGTTTATTAGTTAATCTAGCTCTAATTTTTAGTCATTTAACTGGGAAATGGGGAAAATGGATTACTGGAGCTTGTGAACCTCTTTCTAGTCTGTTCTTTCTCTACTGTGCATAGGGTTTTGAGTGCCCTATCTGGAGGGGATTGGGTGTTTTGTTATTAATTTCAATGGTTATTGGATGAGCTCCAGAGTTTGTATTGGTCCCAGGACAATTCCTATTGAAGTTGTTGATGTTAGCTGGAGGAAACCTGGTGGTGGTGTTCCCTTCCAGTCCCACAACTCTGCTCTGATTTGAAGAGAGGATGAGGGAGGTTCTGTCCTTCCTCTGACTTTGTGCTCAGAGGGCAGGAGAAAGGGGCACATGGAGACTAGGAAAATCCAAGTTCCGCAGGAGAACCAACCATGATAGTACAAGTCCCTCTTTGGTACCTTATTCTTGTTTCATTGGGAATAATCCATTCAGTTTTCAGCATCAGGCCCTGTGTGACCAGTCATAAAAGTAAGAACCTTAATCCTGTAAGGTGCACATCTGTACTTCAGAGTAGAGGCAGCTGGGTGCTGGGCAACTAGTGTTCCACTTTTGGGACTTGAACTAGAGATTCTGTCCTACGCTATGTTGCATTATGTGAACATACTAACTCACAGGCTGATGGGATGTTAGTGTGGCAAAGCAATCACACACCTAACAGCAATTCAGAAGGAGGGCTTCTCTATTTCCTTTACACCAGAAGTGACTGCAGTGAGCCAGCTAACCCAGCAAAAACTTACTCACTTAGATCTGTAGGTTTAGTGAGTTTTTGCTGGTTTAGATTCCAGCTGGTACAGAGGAAATGGCGAGAACCTATGGCCAGAGRAGGAGAATGAGAGACCCCCTTTTTGTGGCATCTTGCTACTAGACTACCTCAGTCAGAGGTAAAACTGTACTGCAAAAGGCTTAACACTGAATGCTAGTGGTATGCCCAAAGTCTGTTTCAGAAGCATGTGAAAACTGCATTTAAGCATGCCGCCTTCTTGTTCTTAACTCGGTGTTCCCTCTCCTCTCTCTTAGCAGCTCTTACATGTAGTTCTCTGAGAAGATCAGACTGAAGAACATGCTGTGGAAGCGAAAGGCAGAAATGAAGTTTTTGATAATGTCATTGTCATCCTTGTGTAATTCCTGCAAAAGGGGCTGATTAGAAGTGAGCATACCCAAAATATTATGATAAACTGGAGACTGAGACAACTAGATGGCTGTCCTTCCAGTAATAACCCTCTTCAATGCAAGTTACAATATGTGCATGCATACATTACAATATGCACAATATTATATTTCTTTCAGGCCCATAACTTGACTGAGCTATTAGTCTGTCTGAATTTGTCAGATCTAGTGTCATCTTAGACCAGGTCTACACTAGAAAAAGTCTGTTGGTAGAGTTCCACTGTCAACTTCTCTTAGAGCTGAGTCAGTAAAAGAGTCTGTTATATGTTTGTAAAATTTATGCCATTTCCCAAACAAAAGCACCTATTTGGGCCATTTTGACAGAAGAAAAATGTTGTTTTAAATGCTTTCAAACTCTACTTATACTTTATTTCTTACTATAAAAATCCTTGTATTTAGGCAAGGCCCAAAATAAAAACTAACTCACTTTCCTTCTGATGAGAGCAATGGGCTTGGGGCTGGTGGACACCAAGTTGACCAGGAGGCAGGAATGTGCCCTTGGGGCAAAGAAGGCCGGTGGTATCCTGGGCTGCGTTAGGCAGAGGACTGCCAGCAGGTGGAGGGAGGTGATCCTTCCCCTCTGCTCAGCCCTGGTGAGACAGTGGGATGCTGGGTCCAGTGCTGGACTCCCCAGTACAGGATAGATAGGGACCTACTGGAACGGGTCCAGCAAAAAGCCACAAAGATGATTAAGGGAGTGGAGCATCTGCGATACAAGGAGCGGCTGAGAGAGCCGGGACTGTTCAGCCTGGGGAATAGAAGGCTGAGGGGAATCTTAGTGTATATAAATACTAGATGGAGAGAGTAAAAAAGATGGGTCCATACCCTTCTCAGTGATGCGCAGTGGCATAACAAGAGGCAATCAGCAGGAACTGAAATATATGAAATTCCACCTGCAGATAAGAAAACACTGTTTTTCACTGTGAGGGTGGCTGAGCACTGGAGCAGGTTGTCCAGAGAGGTTGTGGAGTCTCCATSTGTGGAGATACTCAAAACCTGACTGGACATAGCCTGGAGCAACCTGGTTTAGTTGCACCTACTCTGAGCAGGGTGTAGGACTAGGTGATCT
Organism: Apteryx rowi; assembly: GCF_003343035.1. Taxonomy (NCBI): domain Eukaryota; kingdom Metazoa; phylum Chordata; class Aves; order Apterygiformes; family Apterygidae; genus Apteryx; species Apteryx rowi. The sequence goes on from NW_020450761.1 coordinate 3,447,515, forward strand.
TCAGAGGTTCCTACCAACCTCAGCCATTGGGTAATTCTGTGGTGCATTTTTGAAGCCTTGTGTCACAGGGCCTGCTGTAATGATGTCATTTCTCCCCCTTTCCCCACCAAAGATGCAAGTGAGATATTGGTTAGTTCTTAAGATAATTTACAGTATGGTGAGAAGAGTCCTCCTTAAATGTAAGTAGCAGAGTTATGATGATATTCTCACAAAATGAGAAGGGAATTCCATTAGCTACACCATGTGTGAGCATGAAATCTAGTGTGTCCCTGTGACTGTTCCAAAAGCAGTATCATTGCCTTCACAGTCCTGAACTAAGAGCTTGCCTGTCTTGTTGGAACAGTTCTTCTATTTCTTTTCCTTACTTGCATAAGAGCTATAGGTGTGCAGAGAAAGCTGTGTCTTGGGCCTTGTTGACCTAGAGAAGGAACTCTTCATGGAAAAGACAAAGAAACCCTCATATTTTCCTTAATCTATTTGTTTTCTCACTGCCTCAATCTGAGTGGAATAAAGGCTCTTGCTGCAGGAGGAACTGGGGATTTCTAGGCATTTTGTACCAGCTGAGCTCATGATGCTGTTTTAATAGTCTATGTGAGATGACTCAGCCAGCTCAGACTGTGTAAAATCATCAATTATTTATTTCTAAGTTTCTGTGCATTGCTCGTCTATGGAAATCACTAAGGCTGGATGAAAAATTAACGTGGAGATGTGCTTTGCTTCTCTTGCAACAGCATTAGAAATCTTCAAATAGAGCTTGTAAACAAAGCTGTTTCACCCTTGAGCAATTGCAACCTGAACATTTAAGATACTATTCCTAATTTTGTATTCTGTGCTGATTTTTCTCTCTAAAGCTTACCTAGCCAAACAGCCATGCTTGCTGTCACAGCTGAAAAGACCTAAGTTCACCCTAATGTACACTTTTGCTTTAGGTATTATGGTGGCTTGGCTTCCTTAATCATTCTTCCCTGCTGTTGCACAAAATCATGTTACTTGCCTATGACTCACTGGATTTCTGTTCACGTGTCATCATGAAATTAGAGATGAAATGAGATCAAAGGGTGTATTCTCTCTTCCGTCCTCTGCTCTAGGTACCATTATGATTTGCATTTTGAAAAAGGAGATGATTTAGGGGATGATTGATTATTTAGTAGTGATCTCGTAGTTACAGCCATGATGTGTTTAAGGCAAGGTTTGTAAAGGTACTTACTATCCTTTTATTAGCTAACTGATGCAGTTAGAAAAAACACTTTTCTGAGTACAACGGGTATAGGACTCCTGAAAGCTTGCTTTCTGATTTTTGTTTTCATATATATATATGTGTGTGTGTGTATACATATAAATTTTTTTTCTCCTTTTTTTGGAGATGGCTTTATAATTTTTTCCACCCTCTCACATTCTCAACATTAGTGAGATCACAAGAATCTCTTTTAACCTCTCATAGCCAAAGAGCTGCTCTTAATATCTACAGAAAGCTTTCAACAGTATTTGAGGTCCAACTTTTGCCAAAAAAATTCACGCAAGCCTAGCTCCCCTGAAGTGGGATCCATACATGCAGAAAGTGTGTATAATACTTTCCTCTCTGTGTTCTTTATCTGCAGCTCTTTTTCTAGGTATTTTTACTTTTAATCAAGCATCAGTCACATAAAATAGATGGAAGATTAATCCTACTCTAAGAAACTGGGGAGCATAGCATTCTGTTCAAATAAATATCCCAAGTCTGCGTCAGATTTTGGCATTACAGCTAGGTCTTCGTGAACATAGTTCTGTGACAGACACTAGACTATCTTTTTACATTATTTCTTGCATCTCTACCAAACCTTTTAGTCTGTTATCTGTCAGTAAGATTTGTATCATGGTGGGGAAAAATACAGAAGTGGCTGAAAATGATTCTCTCAGAGTTTGAGGATGGCATACACTCTAAGGATAAGCTTCAATAATATTACCCCTGTGAAACAAAAAGCAAATAAACAAAATGTTTCGAAATCAGGGGACTGACTTATTTTCTACTGCGTCTAAGATATCTTCAGGTCCTGGTAGATACTTAGCCATCAGGCAATTTTGTCTTAGTTTTGACACTGTATTAGGGGCCAAACTCCGTTTCTGTCATTTAGCATTAAAATGACTCGTTGCTTTTGCTACCTGTGAGTTTTTCTAAAAAGAAGCTGTCTAGAGGATTCTATAGTACCCTGAGACTTGTAGAGCTGTCTAAATATTAGTGCATGACCAATACATTTGAAATATGAAGATGACTGAACTGTAAATTGCTCAAAGGCGACTGCATTATCCTTTTCACATTTAACACATGGTCTTCTCCTAGAGGGAGAGTGTTCCACTCTCTCCAGAAACTTCACAACTCTAACCAGGCTTTGCAAGGGAAGCTGTTTGGTATTGTGCTAGGTTAGTGAATGCTGTATGAGATTTCAGCCTTACATCTGTGTTTTGAGAGAAGGTGCTTGAGTTTCCAAATTTAGTGTTGGATTTAGATTTAGATTTTTTTTTTCCCCTTAGTGGAGGGGGATCGGGTTAGACATCATTWAAGCAAACTTAACATCCACAAGTCCATGGGCCCTTATGGGACGCACCCACGAGTGCTGAGAGAGCTAATGGATGTCATTGCTAGGCCACTCTCCATCATCTTCGAAAGGTCATGGAGAACAGAAGAGGTGCCTGAAGACTGGAAGAAAGCCAATGTCACTCCAGTCTTCAAAAAGGGCAAGAAGGAGGACCCAGGGAACTACAGGCCAGTCAGCCTCACCTCCATCCCTGGAAAGGTGATGGAGCAGCTCATCCTGGATGCCATCTCTAAGCATGTGAAGGATAAGGTGATCAGGAGTAGTCAGCATGGCTTCACCAAGGGGAAATCATGCTTAACCAATCTGATAGCCTTCTCTGATGGAATGACCGGCTGGGTAGATGAGGGGAGAGCAGTGGATGTTGTCTCCCTTGACTTCAGCAAGGCTTTTGATACTGTCTCCCATAACATCCTCATAGACAAGCTCAGGAAGTGTGGGCTAGATGAGTGGACAGTGAGGTGGATTGAGAACTGGCTGAATGGCAGAGCTCAGAGAGTTGTGATCAGCGGYGCAGAGTCTAGTTGGAGGCCTGTAGCTAGTGGTGTCCCCCAGGGGTCAGGACTGGGTCCAGTCTTGTTCAACTTCTTCATCAATGACCTGGATGAAGGGACAGAGTGCACCCTCAGCAAGTTTGCTGACGATACAAAACTGGGAGGAGTGGCCGATACACCAGAGGGCTGTGCTGCCATTCAGAGAGACCTGGACAGGCTGGAGAGGTGGGCAGAGGGGAACCTCATGAAGTTCAACAAAGGGAAGAGCAGGGTTGTACACCTAGGGAGGAGTAACCCCATGCACCACTACAGGTTGGGGGTTGACCTGCTGGAAAGCAGCTCTGCGGAGAAGGACCTGGGAGTGCTGGTGGACAGCAAGTTAAGCATGAGGCAGCAGTGTGCCCTTGTGGCCAAGAAGGCCAATGGTATCTTGGGGTGCATCAGGAAGAGCATTGCCAGCAGGTTGAGAGAGGTGATCGTCCCCCTCTACTCAGCCCTGGTGAGGCCACATCTGGAGTACTGCGTCCAGTTCTGGGCTCCCCAGTATAAGAGGTATGTGGCACTACTGGAGCAAGTCCAGTGGAGGGCTACTAAGATGATTAGGGGACTGGAGCGTCTCTCTTATGGRGAAAGGCTGAGAGAGCTGGGMCTGTTCAGTCTGGAGAAGACTGAGGGGGGCGGATCTTATCAACATGTATAAGTATCTGAAGGGAGGGTGTCAAGAGGATGGRGCCAGACTGTTTTCAGTGGTGTGCAGCAATAGGATGAGAGGCAACAGGCACAAACTGAAACACAGGAAGCTCTGTCTGAACATGAGGAAAAACTTCTTTACTGTGAGGGTAACTGAGCACTGGAAGAGGTTGCCCAGAGAGGCTGTGGAGTCTCCTTCCTTGGAGATATTCAAAAGCTGTCTGAACACAGTCCTGGGCAACATGCTCAAGGTGACTGCTTGAGCAGGGGGGTTGGACTAGATGATCTCCAGAGGTCCCTTCCAACCTCAGCCATTCTGTGATTAATGCTGGGAGGCTTTTTCACATAGAATGGATTTTTTTTTTTCCTTTGCTTAATTTATGCTAGTGAACTAAAAGGCAAGTCGGATTTGGGAGAAGCTGAAAATCACTCATCTAAACCAATGTTCCCAAAACAAATAGAATGACTTGGGAAAAATTAGCATAATATTGTTGGTAAGAGTAAGAGGAGCTGTTTACTTACTAAGTGTGTGCTTTTTTTCTCCAAGCCTGCTGAGTGACAAAAGATCATCAAAATGTGCATAATCAAATATTCCCAGTGGATCATCAAATGCCATGAAATGTCTTAGCAAAAAATTGTTTATAGGACACTTGCTGAAAACATTCTGCCTGCTCATTTCCAAAGCTAGGCAAGTCTTTCAATAGAAACATGAAGTGGAACTGTGGAAAATGGAATTCCATTTAGTGGATTATTAGCTTTCACTCCTTTAAGTGCACCAAAGCATTAATATCTACCATGAAGAACATTGTGCTGTCAAAGGGGCTGATTCTTTCATTCTGCATTCCTGAACATCCATGCAGGTGGAGAAAGATCCCAGAATTGATCCTCTTAAGCCAATTTCATTGGAGGGACAAGTTTTTCCATGAATACTTTTGTGCTGATGTAAGCTTAATATCTCATGCTCAAGATATGGACAAATAAGTTGTTGCTGAAAACCCATGCAAGTATTACATTTTAACAAACAGAATAGTAAAGCATTACTGTGGTGACTTGTAAAGAGCTACCTGTTGTTACTTGCCATAGTACTCCTAATGTCATGCTACAAATTAGATGGTGTTATTTCTGTAGTTTGTGTGCGATCTGAAAGACTCACCATTTAAGTCATTTTGCTTGACTACAGCTCAGACCCACCTCCTTTATTGCATGTTTCATGATTTGTTTTGCCCCTAAACAAATAAACAACAACTTTCTCTTTCTCTGCAGGTGATTTACTCTAATACTGTTGACTGCTCTCACTTAAGAGTCTCTTCTCCAGTCTGTTGCTGCTGAGCACTTCTATGGAAGCAGCTGCAGCCGCTTTGCATACGTGTTTCTTTCTCTCTCTCTGTGTCTCTCTCTCTCACTCKCTCTTTTTTTCTTTAGCTTACTGTGTTGCATGACTGCTACGAGGCAGCTTGCTCCATTAATTATGTCTGTTTGCTAGTCTTGGTTAGAAGCCCAGGATTTATGTCCCAGCTGGAGAGAAGGGCAGAGAAGTTGCCCCTTTAGGGAGCAAGGAGACTGGAGGTCATGGAGTCTCCTAGAGGGCCTAAGAGTGAAGGCTGAGTAGGTCTTGGTTGGTATGCTGAGAGTTTAGCTATCAGGAGGAGGGCTTTGAAGCCTGAGACTCGTGGAGCTAGCAAATCTTTTGTGGTAGTGTTGTTTGAGAGTGTAAATGTAACCTAGCCAGTAGGCCAAGCCATGATATGGCTCAGGAGCACAGAAGAAGAAGCCGGAAGTGAAGAACTATGGTGATGGCATGTTGGCCCAGCATATGCCAAAAGGATGTGTTTCACATGGCTTGGCTACTGGAATTCCTCTTTTCTTTTTTTCTTTCTTTCTTTCTTTTTTTTTTTTTTTGCCTTTTGTGCTTGTGCTCATCCTCAAAGACTTGGTTATTCATGCAGAAGCATGTCGGTCACAGTCTCCAAGGTTGTTGAGCTTTTTACAATGCTACATGTTTAAAGGAAGCGCCTTTGTTGGCGCTATGGTATGACACCAAAACAGGGCTGTGAAAGAATTGGAAGCAGCAGGGAGACATTTTTTATTCTCAGCCTCTTGACAGCTGCTTCTTATTGAGAGACAAATAAGAGCACCAATGAGGATATTTCTAGTTGAATTGAAAAGTGGCAGCTGTTAGTCCTGGTTTGGTTCTGGTTCATGCATTTTTGGCATGGTCAACTGGAAACTGAAGATTAGAAATCAAATTAAAATTGTCATTTTTTTGAGGAATTATGCATCAGTTGCTTCACTAAGTTCTACTGTCACAGTAAGAGGATCAATCATTAAGTGATATTCTGTTCATACAGACTACGAAAGTAATTTGTATCTCTCTGAATAGGTCATACTTACAAATGTAAGGGGACACTGGTATATTTAAAGAAACTAACAATGAACCCTGAATCTTTTTAAAATTTGGGTGTGTTTTGCCATATATATATATATATATAAACTCTAAAAATCTGTTCTAAGTCATGCACAAGTAAAATGGTTGTGCCAGTAAACAGTGGCCAAATTTCTCCATGTCTTTGCCCTCTCTTCTTCAGTTTTCCAGAACTTCACTGTCTCAATGTACACGCAAATTCCCCCTCTTGATGACTATCTAGAAGCTCTCTCTGGGTAGCTGGAGCACAGAGGAGCAGTTGTTTTATCATGTCTAGGTTGCTTCTTGCTTCAGCTGCTGCAACATTTTGAAAGGGCAGGTTTAATGAGCCTGTAGAGTGGGAAGTATATAGACAAATCTTAACTACTACTATTTTGATTCATTTGAGTGCTGAAGGTAGCTTAAAGGCTTTTTCTTTCTTTCTTTCCTTAAATCCAAGGTATCATATTCTGTATTGCCTTCTATTGCCTTTAATAGCATAACATATGTATGTGCCTTTCAATAGTACACACAGTAACACTGGTTAACAATTACATCTTTCCATTGACTTGAAACAAATATGAGGCTCTAAAGTAAAATCTGGTTTCCCTCCTGTGAGTGGGTATCAAAACAAACAAACAAAAACCCAGGCAGAAAACAGTCAATTTCCCATTATAATCAATTTAGGAATTAGCTACTTTCCTGAGGCTTACAAGCTCGAAGCGAAAAACATTCAATTATGCCAAGTATTTTTTCCATGTAATATTTCTTTCGTATATTAACCGCCGCCCCCCCAAAACCTAATAGAAAAATTAACTCTCATCCTTCATTTTTTTGCTTCCTTTTTTCTCCCGCTTCCTCTTTCATTCTTCCTCCTTGTTTATTCCTCTAAAATGCTGAGTGCTTCTCCCCCCACCTTCTGAGGGCCACATCCTTAGAGAAATCCCCAGGTTGACTCCTTCACTTGAAGCCTGGTCAGATCCAGAAGTGCTTTTACCCCTTTCGTGCTATCTGAGTAGATCTGATTGCTGCTAGACCTGTGACTCCAGCCTCCCTCCCCCCTTTTTTTAATATGCTTTTTTTTTGTAGTACACCCTCAAGTCTGGTAGTCACAGTCAAGGTAGAAGACTTAACCTTTCTGCAATCTGCATGTCACCTCAGTGACTCTGTTCATGTTCCTCTTGCTCAGGTTTTTCCATAGCTCACTTCTAATGCTGCTTTTTTTTTTTTTCTTTCCTGCTGGCCTTTTTTGGTGCTGCTTTGACAGTTTTTGATAATTTATACAAGCCTTCCTTTTCTGCTGTTTCATATACCTAATGTTATGTAGATTAAACAGCTGGAAAGCTTTATCTTAATATACTTAGAGGCTTCAAAATTAGTGTGAACTATTTAGGAACCTAAGAAAATTAAGCGTCTAGAATATGAAGCCATGTGAGGTATGTGATGTTAGGATGGGCATACTGTGTAACCGGCACATCACTTTTAAAACTCTGAGCAGGTGTTGCCTTCTAAGGGATTGTTACTTATTTAAATGCCTACATTTGCTACTTTTATTATGCATGAATACATATTACACTTTTATTTTTGCTGTGTGCACTCTGCTAGAGACAGGCTAAAAAGTGTGAACACATTGCTTTATAGCTACAGATGATGTTGTTTCTGATAATGACTGATACGTTAGTGGAAATAAATACACCCAATTATGAAATAAAGGAGTGATCTGAATTTCTTCTAGACCTTTTTCAAAAGTTGGATTTATGCCCTGAATAATATGAACATTTCTATCCTTGTTTTTTCCTATTGAATGTAGTTTTATGTAGTCCTATTAGTTACATAAACATCTAATCTTTTTCTGAAATCTTCTAGCTCTTGACCTCACTGATATATTTTAACACCTGTTTCCATACACAAATTACACAGTCACTTTCCACCTCAAAAAGGTCAGAGATAAACTGTTATATTTCACCAAGCTCTGCTTAGGGGTTACCTGAATCCCATGAGCTAGTATGCCAATTTTGTGTGTATTATCATGCCTATTTTCTCTCAATATTTAGTGAACCATATTCATTTTTTGTCACTTGTGTTTGTGAAACGTGGTTTTCAAGTATTGAACCTCCATGCTATGAGGGGAAATTGTGCAGGAAGTTTCACTTGCAAGGGGTGAATTTCCCATGTGTTCTGGCAATACGTTTCCAGTCAATTATCAAGCTAGGCATGAGATGTTGCACTCGCCTTTAGTCAGTAGCTTACTCTGTGGCCAGGCAGTAACTCAATCTTTCTGCACCCAGGTAACACAAGCATTTTTGATGCATATTTGCGTCTCAGCCCTTTGGGAGATGAGCTTAAAAGCTGGTATGTTTGGTTAACTATGAAGTGTATGCATTACCGGAATCCTGTGGGAGGGACACTTGTCACTGAATGGAACCCCAAAAGAGAAAATTAATGCACAAAAAGCAGTGGGTCCCAGACTGATAGCTCTAGGTTTGAACCCCAACAGATAGAGCTGAATGAATGTGTCTGGGTTTGCAAATCTCAGGCAGTCTGTGCTGCAGCGGGTGGCAATCCTGAATGGAAATGTAAGTGTGCATTCATCCGGTGCAAGAACAAGAGGCTGAGGAGGCTGTGGAGAGCTTAGCTGAATTACATTGGCTGTTTTGAGAGCTGATAATATCTCAAAGGAGAGAATCATTGAACTGAGTATCTGTGACGGGCTGTATTAACCTACAGCTAAAGGATGGTGGGAGGAGAGGGAGGGAGACATACCTCAATGCTGATGTCTCCTCAGATTTGCAGCTACCTCTACTACAGTGATACGCTTTGCTTCATAATACAGAAGTATGCCATAATTAAATGTAGTGTTTCCTTACTGATCATAACAGACCATAGTTACTGTCTGCAGCTGGAGCACTTGTAGGTGTGTTTTGTAACAGAGATGCTGAGAGAGTCTGTCTTCCCTTTTTGTATAGCTACACTAAAACAGCAAAATTCATAATGGATATCTGTGAAATTTCTCATCTATATTTATTTAAAGATCAGAAACCTTTGCAATTTAATTGAGAATTTCAGAATGAAATTCAGAATTGAGTATTTCAGAATGTTAATTAATTTCAAATTTTGTTTTTTCAAATACAGGGCTCCTTACAAATGTGTACAGACAAGTCCTCAGCTGGTTTATATTATGCCATTGGGGGTAATATGATTGTCCATGCCTCTTAATTTCTGTACTAGTGCCATCTGCTGACTGAATGTTACTATGAAGCCCTTTCTTCTGCAGCTTGAGAGACATGAGATGGGGTTGGCTAATGACTCAGAATTTGGGGTTCAGGAGAAGTGCCTTGTGAGGACACCTTAGATCTTTGCAGAGGGATCAAGCTTAAAATACACTTCTGGTAAAAGCAATTCTAAGCATGACCCTTTAGAAAGGATGTTCATCTACTGTGAGTTAATTTTAGTGCTGGAACAATTAGCTGATACGCTGAACTACTACAGTCTGTAATTTGTCAGAGCTGAAGAGTCAACCTTCTAGGTAATTTGGACCGAGGCTGCAAAATGGTTTTGGAATTTGTGGCCATCACCTTGAATTTTTGCTTGCAGTTCAAAGGAGGAGCTTCTTGCTGTGCATTTGCAGTACCTTTTTGCTGTAGGAGATAGTAACCCTCTGAGGCCTTCACTTTACTCATCAGTGATGGCTGTACTTTTGTTGGGTACCATGTATGTGCACTTGGCTCACTAGTTATTTGCTAAGATCACTTTAAGGTCACTTGCTAAGGGTGTCTAAAGACTATTGGACTTTAAGGAAGAGATCTTCCCAGAACATGGTCTAGAAGTGACTTGAAATTCATTTTAAATAGACTAAAAAACATTCCAAATTTCCCAGTGTCTAAACTGAAATATTATCCTTAGTTTTTCTAAATACTTGTATAAAACAATGCTCTATCATCACATTACAGCCATAGCTTGACTTGTAGCRCTTCAGCATACCCAATAACTGTCACCAGCATCTGCTTCTTCATTGTTATACCTCCTGTATAGCCCTGCATTAATTGCCTAAAGACTGTTGGGGTGGGGGCAGGGTGGGGAATGAGAGAGCAGAGTACCTGGTAGAGGAGGAATATAGCAGAAAATTAGGGGCAGTAGAAATAAAGTAAGAGCAGAAGCAGTAACTTCTGCCTTCCTCTCAAGAGCTGGAGTTCAGAGTGTCTGACTTGCCGAACTGACTTGCCGTCCTTTTGTGAGTGTTATGACAAACTGCAGAGGTCCGTTGCTCTTGGCACTTGAAATTTCACCTTGGAAGCTGTAAAGAAAAACCAGCCTCGGGTTACATTTTCCTGTTTTAAATCTGAGATTGGAACTGTGACAAAAACAAACCAACCTGTTTGCATGGTGTAACCGAAACCCTGTGGGCTTTGCTTGAGTATTTAAGTTGAGAGACTGAGGTTTAATCTGACTGCTTCATTAATCTCTTCTGACTGGCTTCACAGGAAATTCACAGGAAACTCTGACAGTTCCAGGAAAATAAAATGTATACCTGGAAAATGGTGAATCTTCTGTGTATGATAAACTGCTGATAACAAGCACCTGCTATACTCTTTTCACATCAACATGAAACTTGACAATATGTTGTGAGAAGGGACATATCTCCATTAAAATTCTAAGAAAATAGAGATTTTTTCATAGAAAATTTTTCATATGATTAGATAGTGTGTGTCTATATGTATTATTATGTATGCATTCACTCACTCACTCACTTTGCTCCTAGGTAAGGTCCAGAATTTCTGAGAAGAAATCTTGGCCTAAATTTTCAGGGACAGATGCTCAATGTTTTCTGAAAACCATGTCTCTGCAAGACCCCCTCAAGCTAGGGAGTCTCAGTATGCAGCCACTCAATCTTTTTGGCATTCTGGAAATTCCTGGCCACATTTTTGGACTCCATGTCTGAAAAGGAATGGTGAAAACTGTATATAGCTTCTTTTACTAGTACATATGTGTTGTTTCAGAGGTGTGGAACCAAAATAGGATCCCATCAAAGTCTGGAGGTGGTGAGGTGGACTGGGATGCTCTGTTGGCTGAGGTTGTGTGCTGAGTTCAAAACTAGAATGTCCAATTTCAAATCTCGTTTGGATGTAGCCCATGATAATGCAATTGGTATGACCACACCAGGTTTTCCAACTCTTCTGTCATTTTATACTAAAATTCAGAGGAACCTGGTTTGTTTATGGCCTCTCTGGATAACACAATTCCTGGTGTGGTTTTCAGGCCTAAACCCACACTTTACATTAGGACCTATTTATTGGGAGCTTTATTGATCCTAAGTCAGGAAAGAGATGCAGATGTTTCTTTTTGGGTCTACCTGAGCTCTGGGCTGAGCTTCCTCAAATTCCATCTTTTGTGGTATTTTGTAAGACTACACCTTGAAGTGCTGTGTCAGGTAAGATTCATTCTGAAGTAAATGAAAACTTTACTTAATATAAAAATTCCTGGATTTGTGCTACTGCCGTGTCAGTGACAGTTATCACTATGCAGACTGTAACAAGTTAGAAATAGGTGATATGGATAGAAAATACAGGTGATAAAATATTGTTTTATTCTATTTAATGGCTACATTCTTAAAGACTTGGCAGATATCATAACCAGTGCTTGGAATAGATGATGCCGGTTTTGTGTATACATTTGTGAGGCATTTGAATGGATTGCCCAGTAAATGTAATCTGTTTTTGAAATATATCCAATTAATAGCTCTAAATTTATAATGTAAATATTGATTCTTTTTTTCTTTTTTTCTTCTTTTAAGCCTCCATTTGTAAAGCGTAAAAATTTTGGTTCCTAATTTAATCTGGGCCTGTCCCTTTACCTACAGCATTACACAGGACCTTGTGTTCTTTCCTCTTAAAAGAACATGTGAGTTTACAATGGGGTTTAGTGCAACTTGGGAAACTTCAGAGAAACTGTGGCTAAGAACGCACTTAAACGTTTAACTTTTTTAGTCTCGTACAGTATTTCTCTGACATTTCAGAAGATCAGTGAGAATACCACCTACCCAAGAGTTATGTACCACATTTGTTCTTCGCAAAGGTTCTCTTCAGAAGCTTGTCATCTTTCCTAAAACACAAACAGTGCTTAGCGGGTTTAAATTAAAGCATGATATTTCTTAAAATGTGTCCTCACATGCTGCTTAAGGCATTAGAATGGGACTTTTCTTTGCATGCCCTATCCATCAGCTTTGTGTGATGACATTTTCTTTATACTTCTTTCTTATTTGGATTGTAAGTGTATAGAAGGAGTATAGAAGGAGTCTTCAAGGAATTAACTTTTCTTTTAACCATTGTGTTGTAGCTATACATAAGACTTTTTTCTCGGCTGAAAACACTGTGCACTGCCATTATACAAATAATAGTAGGGGAAAAACCATCGCTTTTCTTATGTAAACCTGACTTTGAGGATATTTTTTTTCTTCAGGGGCTGGAAGTAACTAACAAAACTTAAAAGCAAATCTATTACATATAAAATTGTGTTGTTTACAGCAGAGTAATTATACTTGCATTTGGCAAATGCTTTCTTGATCCTATTAGCTTCTCTGTAGTAACAGGAAAAAGTTTGAAGGTCTAGAAAATTCTAAAACCTTTTGAGGAAACTGCAGGTTTAAAGTTGCCAGATGGCAATTTCCAGCTTTGACTTAAGATTTACGGTATGGCTGCTATTGGCACCAATCAATCTGTCTGGGGGCATATGGCATGAATTTACATAGTGTGGATTTTTATCTAGGACAGTTAAACTCATGCTGATGTGATCTTTATCAGCTGCAATTCTTCATGAATCTRTTTAGTTACTCGAATAGATTATCTTTTTCTTGGACTACAATGCAATGTGATGCTCTAGCCAAGAAGCTGAGATTGATTGTTCCATGATGTCACAAGAAACATCAAATTCACCCAGAAATTGGCTGACATTTTTGTGGAGCAGTGCGAGAGGTGGTTGCTTTTAAATACCAGTGTTATATTTTAGAAGTCAGATAGAGGCAGTGTGATGTGTTGCTAACCATAGGAAACACTTGCAGGGCACAGTGGGACAAATCTTGAAGATGACAGTAAATCAGAGCCCATGACAGAAAAGTCATGGTTATAGCAGGTTTTTACCACGCATTGGTGAACATTGTATACAGATCTTTCAGAAGCACCCTACAGGTCAATCAGAACAAAGCTGCCATCAAAGTTTTGAAAACTGTAGTTTCCAATGCAGACAAACCTAGCAAACAATGTCTTTCAGTGGACTCTTGCCTCCAAAACTATTGCTTGCTTTTCACCGCTTTTTTCTTCTTTTAGCACACTTGCTGTATCCCCCTTTGAAAGCTTCGTTCTTCATGGTGCATTTAAAATTAAATGACTTTATCATTTTGAACAGATCTTGGTCTCTTCTGTATGCTTACTGAGAGGGCTTTGTGAATGCTCATGCAGTGATACTTAGTCACTTCTGACATCCAAGGAAGGTTAGAAATCAGTTTCAGATAAGATGGCCTAAATAAGCACACTAAACAATCCTGTAACAGTCATTTTATTAAAATATAGTGGCTTGATGTTCATCATCCTCTTTGTTTGCAGTTGCAGAATTTTAGAATTGATGAGCCTGTCTTGGTTTTACCAATCTGCATGTATTTCACATTGTGCTGAGTGATAATAATAATAAAAGGTATTAAACTACTTTTCTGAATCAGACTTTGGAGTCTCTTATTAACATGACATTCATAAATATTTGAGTGAAGATGTAAGCCTTCAGTCATCTTTTCAGTCTTTCTTTGCCTTGGAGTTTTTGAGCTGCAGACTTGAAATTAAAACTATACAGAGAAATTGAAAGCAGGTACTCTCTGACTGTACTATTTGAAGACAGCTCTATTATCCACCAGTTACTATTTTGAAATTCCTAGCATTAAAAAACTTTCTGTTGCACCAATTTATAGAAACAGAGGTCTACAATGCCAAGAAATTTTGTCGCAATGCAACACTACAGGATTATTTACTGGAGGAGCTGGGTTGTGGAGAACCCTGGTTGTGACTGAAAATTGATTAACTGATGTTCACCACCATTGGAAAATAGCCTTAACAATCATGGATCTCTTGGAAGAATAAGGACATCTTGATATTTTATTTAAATGATTCCCCCTATTAATTCTATCATACAATGACTTACAGTAACAACTTCTTTTGTCACAATGCATTTCTTCATCTACATGGAAATTTCAAAAAGTAGATGCATAAGCTCAGCAAAGGACACTTTCTGACTTCACTTTGATATTTTGTTATTTGGTATTTGGTACCACAAAATAAGAGCCTTGTCCAAATACTGGCCTATTTCAACCTATTTATGTAATCACCTTTTTGTTAGAACAAACCCATCACAGTATCTAGGCCACATCAAAGGCCCGGAGAGAACAGCTCCCAGGAGAAAGAGGAAGAATGCAGTTCCTTAAGGTTTTGCTGGATGATTTGGCAAAGACATGGAAGTAAAGGTGCTTGTAGATGATTGATTTTCCTCTCATTTCACAAAGACCCTTGGGCAATGGAGAAGAGCAAGCTGAAAAAGACAGAAGAAGATCAGTAATTTAGTGGGCTAGAGAATCTGTCTTTCTACAAAAGCCCTAGCAGGAGACAAGATGAGTAAGGAGAGAAATTGCTGGAGGCAGAGTTGCAGGGTCTAGACAAGGTGAGGAATCTGCCAGAGGAGCAGTGCAGCTCATTGAGAGGTGGTGGTCCTGCAAACCATGCCCCCCACATCTCTCCCCAGATAAGACAGAGCCTGTTTGGGCAAATGGCCAATGATGCTCAAGCCAACTGATCTCTGCATCTTTCCAGGTCAACTCCCTGGAGACAAAGAAGGGGTTAAAGTGTGGGGGAGGAAGGCTCTTGGTCATATACAGGAACCCACTCTCAACAGCAGTATTCATCCTGGTGGTGGCACAGGCCCTGGCTCTAGCTTTCTGTGCCAGTCCCAAAGGGCAGAAACAGTCCTGGGGCTTGTTCTTTTTCCTCCCTCCGCTTTTCACTCCAGCGGTGACCCTGGGAGCAGAGTTGGCTGCTACCAGGGTAGAGGAGGTATCCTCGGAGGAAATCTGCTCAGGAGTGGGGTCCTTAAGGTTAAAGTGAGCTATAGGGAAACAAGGTTAATGAAGGAAAGAGGGAAGAGAGACACACACACACATACCCTTTCCATGACCTCTGAAACCTCCTCCATGGTCCTGCAACCAATGATCTTTTTGGCTCAGAGCACCCAGGCTATGGAAGCTCCAAATTACAGGATTAATTAAGTGCAGGGTGTTAGGTAGAAGTTGGGCTGTTTGAATTTGGGCCTTTGTGTGTCTATACCTCAGTCCCCTTCCATAGGATAGGGATTTCTTGTCTGACAACTGGGATTTGGAGACAAAGATACCAAACACTGTGAGGTATTGTGATATAACAGTTACTGAATCATAAAAATATTGGTAGTACTTGCAGCTGTGAGAAATTCACCTGATGATAGCCTTTGGATGGGGATCTGTGGAAATGCTACTGGAGTCCACGGCTGCTCCATTTCTTCTTAGCCTTTGCAGCAGGGTCACTGCCTGGCTACCACAGGCCTAAGCTTAGCTATCCATTTGTACCATAAGCAGTAATAAATCTCCAAGATACTGCGTGAAAAGGACCATGGTCCCTTGGCACTGAGTCTCACTCATGTTTTAAAAGAGGAGTGGACAAAATCTTCAACTTGCTTTTAAGCAGGCTGTTGTTTGGTGCCTCATTGGTGTCCTCACTGGTGTTCAAATATAGCTAGTATTTGAAATAGCTTTTTATTTGGCTGGCAAATAACTATGAATGCTGTAGGTATGAACAAGAAGGTCTGACTCATTAGAAACTAACATTTTGTGGGTCTGAATAAATGAGCTATATTTTCCAAGCATCCTCTTAGGCCTGCTCCTTTTGTGTTACAGGCTTGCCTAAGAGTATGGAATTCAGATGTCATCTAGAAAATTATCGTATATATGTTGATATCTAGCTTAGGGCTTGATTATATCATCTTTATTCATACATAGCTGAATTTTATTTGTGTATTATACACCATGTGAGTAGAGTTACTGAAGATGACAGTCAGGAGTAAGAGTGTATGCTGTGAATATGAACCTCTCTTAATTGGCAGATCTAATGAGGGGGAAATCCTGTTCTCAAAATTTGCCTAGTAGCTTGTAACTCATTTTACATGTCCTTTAGGTGATGTAGGGACTTATGTTGTAGAAAGCCTTCTGTGAACTATTTTGCTTGGATGGTTCAAATCCTTTCTGCTTGCAGAGATCCTCTGGGAGGAGAGGAAGGTRTTTGGAGATGAAATGTTTGTATATACGAGACCTATGTCTTGTTCCAGTGTTGCAGCAAACTAGGAAGAAGTAGGATGTAATTTCAAAACATGTGTGGCTGGGATATTGCATGTTGAAATGACCATTCTCTTGATAGTCATCTTGCAAATACGAAACAGTTTTTCTCTTGTGCAAACTGAGGAACATGACTTTTGCACTGTTTCCTCTTTCTGTTCATCACTGTTTCCTTCCCCCACTGCTTAAAAATAGAAGCAACACGGAATTCATGTTTACATTTAAAAGGGGTTGCTTGTGAAGGGGAATGGACTGAGGATGTATGGAAAGCTGTATTTGATCACTGGCTAATTAGACAGAAAGTCTCTCTCTCTTTCCTCTGCCCTCTCCCTGTCCACTGCAGGGTTTATTGTCCTTTAAATGTCTTGTATGTCTTCTGCCTGACCACAGATGAATGCAGAGGGTGCCCTTGTCCATGTACTCCTTTCAGTCCCTACATTCAGCTGCCTACTTTTATTAGGCTGTATTGGAGGTGGCAATGTGGGAGGGAGCCTGTCAAATGAATTTCTGTCATGGTTCCCTGAGGAATCACACAGTCTTGCTGAGAGTCTGTACCAGGCTGGCGGTCCTGCTGTGTTGACTCACCCCCACTGACTGGGAATGGAGAATCTCAATGACAGTCAGTGGAACACGGGGTGGGAGGCTGCTGCTATTTGCTAAATATTTACAGTACAATATGAGATAAATGTATGAATAAGTCAATATTTATATAAATAGAGCAAATGTTTTAGCCTCAGTCTCTCTCGAATTCTGAAGGCATGTCCCATTCTGGTGTTATCCTTTTATCCATGTGTAGCTGAGTAATATGAAGGGGAGGAGCTCCAGCAGGACAGAAYGAGGAAGACAACTGTCTCTGCCTTGCCCTGAGCAGATGTTGGGAACAGTTTTCTGTGATGGTAATTGGGAATGTTCAGGTTAATCCTTTGGTCTTTATCTTTCAGGCCAAAGGGTTTGAGCTCCCTTCTTTGGCAAATGCCTTAACCAATGCTATAGAAGTTTCTTCACTGTCTTATTAGGAGTGGGCTACCTCTCATACCTTGTAGAAGATTTTGACCCCAAACTCATTTAAACATAAGAGACCTTTATTGTCTTAAGTCTTAAGTAGGTTTCAGCAAAATGTGTAATTGGATAAAATCCTCTTGGCTTAACTCAGTCTGCTTGCCTTTCTGCATGGATAACCAGATCTGTAAGTTAAGAAGTCTACAGGTAAATGTTTCCTTCTTGTAATAAAAGAACAAGTTTCAGTTTAAATTCAGAAACACGTTGCTTGAAAAAGCTATACTTCTGCATTGTAGAAAGTACAATTTTATGATGATTGACTCTTAGATCTACTTGAGAGTAATTTTTAAAAGAGGCAGAATGTGGGCAGGTACCAATTACCTGGCACAATTAGTCTGCATCTTATTGTACATATTTAAGAAATTAATGACAGTGGGTGGCTAGAACTGTCTCATTACTACTAATTAATATGATAATCCTTTAGTAGGCCATTGGCAAAATAAGAATACCGATTAAATGTGATGTCAATAGGGAGTCATTAATTGTAAGAGAACAGGTATACATGAAGTCCAGTAACAAGAGTGGGAAACAATCAGTGTGCTTCTTCAGAGACATTTCAGTGCATTTCCTGCTTGAAAAGCAAGCGTATATTTTATCTTAAATATTTATTAAATGGAAATCATGCCTAAGAAGTACACTCAATTATTATTGAATGCTAGAATATAAAGTTTTGTGGCTGCTTGATAAATTTCTATTCCTGCTTCCTGTATTTTCACCTTTTTAATGTTTTCTCCAATAGCATGAATATTATGGAGCATCTATGCACCTTAAGAGGATTTTGTTAAGATAAAGTCAAGAGAACATTTCTCAAAGTACTGTGATTTATGACCTCTTCTTTCTAGTGTTCAGCTCTTTCTCCTTCTTTACAGTAACTGCCATTCTGAGTGGAAGGAACTAACCTGTCCCTTCACATGAACTTTTGGGAGAGTATGCCTATAGATTATGTAATGATGGCAAATCTGACTAAATTACTACAGAGATATTAGAATTGTCTCAGGAATGCCAGGAAAATTATTTGGCGTTGTGTGAATGATTTGTTAATTTTGAATCAGTGCTTAGTCTTGAAAAATAAAAAAATTAAAGTTAGGTTAAACTAAAATCTTACTTTTACATTTCTTTTATTAAGCCATAGACAATTGCTTGAGTCAAAATGAAAGAACTCATTCAGTTAGAAGCCAATCATTCAGGATTATTTTCATTGAAGGAAATTTCAGAATCATTAAACCCTTTGTTTTAACGGAAAAATTAACGTTCAAATTCTGCTTTGCTTTTTTCAGAGGTGGGATTTGAAACCAGGTCTCCTACTCCCCAGATGAGTGTCAGGAATGTGATTATCTGGTTCCCTGTTTTCCTTTGGTAAACAGTAAATGAATATCCATTGGATACAAAGACTATTCCAAGTGAACTGCCTTAACCTGCATGCTATGAATTTATAGGCTCACTGAGAGGYTCAGGCTGGAAGGGCCCTTTGGGGCTCCCTATCAGGCCTCCTKCTCAAAGCAAGGCAGCCGTGGGGCCAGGCCAAGCTGCTCAGGGCTTTATGCAGTTGGGTCCTGAAAACCTGCAAGGACAGAGACTGCACAGCCTCTCTGGGAAACCTGTTCCACTGCATGGCTGTCTTCATGGGGGAAAAAAGTTTTTCATTATATCCAATCTGAACCTCTCTTGTATCAATTTATATCTGCTGCTTCTTGTCCTCCCTCCATGCACCACAGAAGAGCCTGGCTCCATCTTCTCGATACGCTCCTTGTAGGCTCTGGGGCTGCTGTTGTGTCCCCCCCCAGCCATCTCTTTAGGCTGAACAAGCCCCTTTTCCCCTCAGCCTTTCCTCACAGGGCAAGTGCTTCAGCCTTGACCATCTTGATTGCCCTCTGCTGAACTTGCTCCGGTTTATAAATTCCTTGTAAGTCTTTCTGTATCTGTCTATACACAGTTACTAAGTAGAGCAGATTCAGTGGACACACCTCTAAAAACCTGAAAGCTTTAGTTAGAGCACCTCTTCGGAGCCATGGACTAAGTCAATGGGAGGAGCTTTCAAAAATTTTTTCTTTTTCTCTGAAGCCCAGCAGAATGTCTAACTGCTGGATGGAGACTTATAATCCTATGAATGGACCTCAGGTCCCTTTGGAATCTCTTATAAATGAATGCAATGAACTTTTTCTTTCTTTTTTCAAAATGGGGCCAAATCTTTTAGCTCAAGGTGACTTAAAACTTAATGTTACCAAAAATATAATTTAAGAGAACTTTTTAAAATTAAAAAAAGAGGGAGCTAGGATATTATACTTTACTGCATACTCTCCAGGATGAAAGTTTTGAAAGAGCATGTCAGTTTGCAGCTCCTGTTAGTGGTTAAATTAATTTGTGTCCATCCGTCAAGTTAAACTTCCTTTGTGAGTATGCAGTCTTCAAAGGAACAGAAAAAAATATATTTATCTGGAAAGTCTAAAATTCTGCCTAAAAGCTGAAAGTAGTTTTTAGATCCGATGTTCTAGGACTGGAAGCAAATGCTGCATTTCTATTGGGAAACTGGGGAATGTCTCCTTTCTAATTATCTAATATCTAGCCCTGACAGGCCATGATTTATTTGACTTGAATTTTGCCATAGTTTTCATACCTTTAATTAGGTTTTCAAGGTGGGAGAGTGCACTGGAAAGGAGAGATTTGCTGATATTAGGAAGGAGCCAGAGGCTGAAGGCAGGTATTTCTGCTGGTGGTACAAGTTGTTGTCTGCTGTAGCTGCCAGTCCATCCAGCTCCCTTGGCACCAGCTTGAGCAAAGAGCTGTGCAGATACAAAGCAAGAAACCAGTTCTTTGGGTAGCCATGTTGGTCCACCAGCTCATGCAGATCTCCTCCAGCCAGTTGTTGTCCCAGGCAGATGTCTGCTTTTTCTGAGCTAAAAGTTGGCATTGGCTGATTTCAAAGACAGACTGGTCTTTGAAGTTGCTTGGGAAGTTGAACAAATCTATGGTCAAACTATTGATAGGGACCAAAAGATGAGTGATGCACTCCATACACAGAATCACAGAATCACAGAATCGCTGAGGTTGGAAGGGACCTCTGGAGACCATCTAGTCCAACCCCCCTGCTCAAGCAGGGTCACCTAGAGCACA
>NW_020450761.1:3470299-3596324 GCF_003343035.1 Apteryx rowi
GACCTTCACATCTTCCACCAGTCCTTCTTTGTTTGTTAGTACGAGGTCCAGCAGCACACCTCTCCTTGTTGGCTCCTCCACCACCTGTGTCAAGAAGTTGTCACCAATGCTCTGCAGGAACCTCCAGGACTGTTTGAGCCTAGCTGTGTTGTCTTTCCAGCAGATATCGGGGTGGTTGAAGTCCCCCATGAGAACCAGGGCATACCTAATTGTATTGCCTTTAAAAACTTGAAAAACACCACTGGTGGGGATAGGTTGCCCTGTATGAGAAGTAACAGCTTTGATATATGGCACTCCTTAAACAACTCAAGGAAGTCTCTGCATTAGAGATCCTAGTTCCCACGGGTGACTTTAACCTCCCTGACATAAGCTGGAATGGTGACGTGGTGTGACCCATATGGGCAAGAAGGTGGTGTCAGGGATAACTTCTTGGTACAGGTACTGGATGGGCCAAACAGTGGTGACAGCCAGATCTGCTATTCACTAGCAAGGCAGAATTGTTTGGGGATGTGGTAATCAATGGCAGCCTTGACTGTAGTGGCCATGAAATAGGTGAGTTCAAGATCCAGAGTGGGGAGAGGAAGGAGAGTCACAAAGTACATACCCTGGCCTTTTGGAGAGCAGATTTCAGCTTATTCAGCAAACTGGTAGGTGGATCCCAGAGAAGGGCAAAGGAGAGGACATAACAGCAGCCTACCAGTTTCTAGGGGGTGGTTATGAAGAAGACAGAGCCAGACTCTTCTGTGGTGTATGGTGAGAGAATGAGACACAATGACCATAAGCTGAAAGGCAGGAGTTTCTGACTGGCTATGAGGAGGTATTTTTTTCTCCATGAGGACAACCAGGCAATGGAACAGGTGCCCAGAGAGGCTGTACGGTCTCCATCCTTGGAGGTTTTCAAGACCCAACTGGATAAAGCCCTGAGCAGCCTGGTCTGACCTCATGGCTGACCTTGCTTTGAGCAGAAGGCTGGACTAGAGAGCTCCTGAGGTCCCTTCCAACCTGAGTTTTCCCATGATCCTATTCTTATGATCCTAACGCATTTGGATTTTTTCCCAAGGGCCCATCCTTGGCTACTATAAGCCTTTAAGRGTGTGTCTTGTTATACTGATGTACAGAAGGTGATAGTGGCTTTTACAGTGTATAACTACTGTTGATTTGGAAGGAAGACAGAGAAATCCTGGGACAGAAACAGAAGAGGGAATTACAGAGTTAAAGGAAAAAGAGACTTGGAAGCTCTGCAGGATTTTGGAGGTAGGAAGGGAGGAGGATAGTTGAAACCAGTCTAACAAGAGAAGTGAAATGTTTCCTTCTGAGAAACTTTTGGTGCTAAAMAAACCTCCATCAGCCTCTGCGAGGRAATATAATAGTTTCAATTACAATATTCAAGACTGTACTATTACTATTTTTCTGGATGCAAATGATTTGACATTAGAGAAATAATTAAAGGAATACAAGTAGTGTTTCTTGATGGAGGACAGAGAATGCCTGTAAAACTGTGTTCCAGCTGTCCTTCCAGATTTTATTAAGGGTGTCATTTTATGTAATGGCAAGACTCTTGTTTTTTGTCAACTTACTTCATAATTTTATTTATATTCAGAAACCTCCTGCTTGGTCTGGTAGCAGGGTAACAACCTCTCCCCTCAGGTTACTTACTGCACGTGGTTTTGAATGTTGTTGCACAAACGTTGGTGCCTCTCATATTAATGAAGTTTCTGCTGTGAGGGCAAGCGGCTCTGTCAAGGTGCTTTTTAGCATTTGATTAATTATCTGGCAGAGCAAAAGCCACACTTTTCCAAAGGCTCAATGTATAAATCATCATTCCTTTCCTGTGCATAAATCACAGCAAAGCCATTATTATTGGAAGAGGATCAGCAACCTCCTCCCAACATATTGAAAAATTGTTTCTTTACTGCTCTCACTTGAACCACCTCCCTCAATGTGCCAGATTTTAAATGATCAAGTATTGCACCACGTTCACTTACGTAGTTCTGTACTGCCTTTCATCTGATGGCTGCAGAGAGTTTCCCAAACGCTTGTAAGATTGCTGACTACTGCCGTGCTTGGGGTATAAAGTGGGAGAAGTAGTAAAGAGAGACAGAGAGAAAACATCCTACATTTAGGAAATATATGGCACAGATTAGAGGAGAATACAGATGATCTCTCATTCCTTTGACTGAAAATCCTTCTGTCTGGCTGAAGATTCGAACATAGTTCAAAAAATGTGTTGAAGATGGAAAAATATGACATAGCAACTGTAGCTTTTCTGACCACTGAGGAACTGCTTTCATAATATAAATGGCAAGGTGGTATTGGGAAGCAAGGCTGGACGCAGAAACATTGTTTTTCAAGTAGGAAGTCAAACTCAGCTGAAATTATTGCTTAACAAAGGCACAAGCCAGTCGCAGGAGTGGCGTTGAGACGAAGCAGGCTGAGATGCTATCTAAAAGCAGTTTGCTATTGCCATTCCCTGGACAGCCTCAAAACCAAGCAATATTCCCTGAAGTTGTTTGACTGTTTTTTTTTTTTTTAACTTTTCTTTCCCTCTTTGCTTCCACATGCCTTCCCTCCATCCTCCTTCTAATCTCTTCCTTTGAATTTCATATCCAAACATCACTTGTGTTTGATCTTGTAGTTGATTTAGTACATCGCTTCTAGGGGGTTGCCATATGTTGTTCTGTTTTCATTTGAACTGCATTTTCATTGGGGCTCAACCTCAAAAATGAGATGGAGCATTAGGCTGGGACTAAGCCAGAAGGAAAGGTTAGCAAGAGGAGGAATTGTAGGGATTTTTTTTTTTTCCCTGTTAGTGCCCAGAACTAGAGACTTGCAACTGGAGATTCAGTGTGGTCAACAATGATAATTTTCCCCAGTAACTAACAGTTTCAGTAGTCTCTCATTTGGTCTTGAAATACCTCTGAACTATAATATAATCATATAAGAAAAATCCGTTCTATATAACTTTATTGTATGAAAATTGTCATTGCAACCATGGAAATGTTTACCTGAAGTACGTTTTTATACAGTGTTTACCTTGTGTCTTAAGTATGCAATGATAACTCTTTATGGTATTCCTGAATTCACACCTCCTGCCTTTCTTCCTCTCAGCTCAACTCGCTTTCCAGTCCTACTAGTCACTGAAGTAGACATGCATACATTTTGTGAAAGGGCATTTCTGTCTTAAGATTGTTAAACGCAGCCTTGATGCCAAGATAAGATATTTCAGGGGAGTATTCTGGAATGGCAGCATAATTAATTTTTTGTTGAATAATGTCTAATGGATCATAGAAAATACCCAGGATGGCATATATAATTTCTATATATGTCTCTCACTGTTGCAGTTAGTGTTAGACTAATGAAATAAATAAGGTTGCAAAGAGCAACTTACCACGCTGTGTATATTTACATTGTTCAATAACCTCCTGGCCTCATTTGTGCTGTTTACCAAGGCAAACATGCTGACTTTCAGCCACTTCCAATGCTTGACTTGAACACACCAAGTTGTCTCTAGAAAGGTAACATTTCTACTCCCATATATCATTTAAATATTAAAGGCAGTCTGATACTTGAATATAATTTGGGAATTTTGGCTTACAGGGTAGCAGTGATGGAGTTCTATGGCAAAAACAACTGAAATATCATGAGGAAGAAAATTTTCAAGACTATTCAAAAGTTTTTACATTGAGATTTGGTAGAATTTTTCACACGCATTTTGTAGGAGGAATGAACATAAATGCTATTAAGGTTTTTGTACTGAAAATTAAAATAAATATTGCTATAAATACAAGTTGTATTAACCATTACTTGGTGGCATTCTTCGGAAGTAAATGTCTGCATACATTATAATGGGCTAGTATTGTGATCTTTATTTTACAGGATAGGGAAACTGAGACACATGTCATTTGACTGAGGTCTGGCCTAAATCAAGACAGAGAACAGATCTGTAGTTTTCCCAAGTCCCAAATCAGTGCTCTGTGCACCAGTCTCTCAACCTATAAAAAACAAACAGACAATAACAACAGATGAAAAGCTTAAATTTATAATCTCTCAGGCACTTCATGTCTTTAACATTCATGCAAAAATCTATTTGTAATCTTTAATATCAGTAGGAGAAAGACAAGTAAAACAGTATTTTACAACTAACAAGAGATAACAGAAGCAGAGTATGGGGGAGAAATAGCAGTGTCAGGAGAACACAGTGAGGACAGCATCATGGGARTCAAAACCACGGGTGCTGAGGATGAAGTGATGGGTCATTTCTAGTCTATCATTAAATACCTCTACCATCTGCTGCAGCACAAAGGTCAGACAATTATGTGGATGGGGTGAAACCTAGAATGGAGAAAACCTTCATTGTCAAGCAATTGAGACAGGCATATAAAGACACTTTCCTCATCTGTTAATTAATTGATGACCAACTTGAGAATTGGAATTATCCTACACAGGGGCTTTTGAATGCCATCAGAATCAATTGGCCACGCAATGTCTCCTTTTCTCATGGTGGCCATTAGTGAGCGCCTATAATTTTCTCTAGAGGGAGGGATGTGAATCCCTCTGAAAGAGGGATTGATGTAATTGACTTTCCCCCCCCCCTTTTTGATCTCCATCCATAAAGGGGAATTGCAGTTTATGCACGTGTGTGTGTGTGTATGGCTAATGGAGCCAGAGAGGGAACACCCCTTATATCTGAGAATCCCTGAGTGTAACCAGCTCCATATATGCTGAACTGATATTTCCTCACAGGCTTGTCTTTGATTATCTTGCTACATTTCTTAAGCAGACTGAAGAAGCCTACTCCTGCTGTATGAAGATCTACATTAAAAAAAACCTATTAAGAATACTCATTAATAAATGATCTTTCCTCAGCCCATGCTAAAAATACTTGGCAGACCTTGATATCATTATAACTCCTAAATAGCCTTCTTTTTTTGAGCTGTGCTGGTCTTCTATGAATATCTGCTCCAATGGCTGATGTTTTGGTCAACTTCTTTCTGTACCTATTAACTGTGAAGAAAGGTTTATAGTTCTGAGGAGAGAAATCTGTGAGGGGCATCTCTCCAGGGTCTCATTGCTAGAGGAGCCAGAGGGACTTTAACAAGCATCTTAGATTTCAGGACAATAGCAGCACTGATGTGACTGAGGAGCATCCTGATTTCTCCCACTACTTCTTCTGTTTTGTGGAGCCTCAGGTGAAGGGGGAAGAATCAGAATTGGGTTAACTTTCTAAAGGCTAAGGAACTGCTTACTTCAATGCTCTCCTCATGGTAATAATAATTTATTTTAAAAAGCTAAAAATCTGTATATTCTTTCCCCAAATCCCTTTTGCCTTAATTGCAAAAGCGTAGACTCAGTTTGGATTGTATAGTGAGCTTGTTTCTGTTTATAGATAGGATTGCTGGTGTGTTCCTTTGTGTCTCCTGGATTTCTTTTCATATTTTTAATTTGCTTCTCCTCTTTTCTCATCTCCTCCTCCTCCTCTTCCTCCCCCAAGATATCTTTTTTTTTTGGTTTTCTTAAAGATTTTTCTAAAGCCAGTGAGTTATAAGCCTCTCAAAGTAACAAGCAAGAGTCTGTTACCAAATAGGTTTCTTTAGAGTCATTCAATAACTTAATATGGCTGACATGGAGGCTGACTAAAAGAATGAAAAGGGGATCCTCTTCCCTTCAGCTGCTGGTGCTCAGCCTCCTTTTTGTTACTCTTACCTTGACCCCTCCATTCAATGAACTCCGCTAAAATTCACTAGCTGCATACATTTGAGTAGAGATTGGGCAAGATTCCCTGAGGTTAGAAAAGTCAATCTATGAATAGTTAGTATTGATAATAGAGAAGAATATCTGGTGTCCTACATCAGATGCAGATGCCTTACGTATTAGTGTTTTATGTCTGTGGCCATGGATTTCATTAATCTTCTGTACCAAGTTAGTTCACAGGAGACGAAGAAAGATCTGTATAACAGTGGTTTCACACGATGCATATAATAGTCTGCAATCATGGTGGTGGTGGAGACTCAYGTAGGTCAAGAGAACAATCTATGAAAAGTGTTAGGCACTTTCATACTGCGTCTGTCTTCACTGGCCAGGATTGTTTCAGACCCCCTTTAATGAGCACTGAAGGTAAGTGTTAGAAGTGTTCTGTGTAATGCCACATAGGCTGCCCTGGGTTTTGACCTCTGGCAGCAAGACTGAGCTCACTTCTTTTCAATTTACAGGACTCTATTCCACAGTTCAATGAGCTTCATTTAATTTAAAATGAAAATATCAGCATACTTTTTCAACAAGATATTAATGTTCAGCTGCTAATGTAGGGGTGGTTAAATTCCTCCTGTCCTCTAGGCTTAGAACAGTAGCACTGAAATTTTATCAATAACATCCTATACAGAAAAAGTGCTGAGGGCATAACCCTGTCAGGCCAGACACCATGTCCTTTGCAGAAACTCGTAGATGGGAAGGGGTCCCATCTGTGCTGTAGACAAAATAATTTTCTGGAGAGGAGGTAGGAGGAACATTATCAGGAGATGATTTCTTGGCTGGTGAGCGGAAGGTGAGGCAGGGAACATGCTTTCCACACCTGATGGAGAACTGAAAGAGAAGCATGCCCTTGCTTAGTGGTGGGGCAGGCTATGGACACCTCTTCTTTCCTGCCTGAGGAGACAGAAGAGGATCAGCTTCTCCTGGCGGTTGATATTATGAACAATGATGAGGAGTCTGGTATAGAAGCAGGTGTTCCAGAAAAACAAGAAAACTACATATTGTTGTTCATAAATCCATCTTGATGCATTGCATCAGGTTCGGGTTTGAAACTTTTTTCTGTTTTCCCCCATCCATGTGTTTTTAGCAGACACTGAGGATCAACTTGTAGGGCAGTTACTTTAAGTAGAAATGTTTCTTATTTGCTTCCTGCTCCAAGTGGGAGGAAGTTTCCTGCCATCTGGTTGTATGAATGCTATTGCTGTCCTTAAAGAAGCTTTATGAAAACTGTCTCAGAACAGCCTTGGTGCCACCAAGCTGTGCTAGGGAATTCTGTTCTGTGCTGCAGTTGTTGCTCTTCTGATTCCTAGATGCTCATACGTTTTTGCTTCCCTTCATTTTTCCCTGGCTTTTGGGTTTCACTGTACCTATGCAAGCTATGAAGACTGTGGTCCAGCAGCGCTAGGGACTGGTGAGTCCTTCTCATGGGGCAGAGCACAAGGATTTTACCTCACAATTTTAGAGAACAAATTAATGTGGGTGTGCACAACCTACCACTTTTAATTTCCAATGTAGGCAGGTCCATCAGTAGCTTTTAACTCATGAACCCATGCCAAACCACCTGTGTGCACAGTCTCTGGGTCTGTTGTGGGCCCACCATAGGCAGGTCCTTCTTCTAAGCAGCTATTTGAGCTATTGTGCCTTAAATGTCATTTATTCTAGTACTACACACCATTTCCCCACATTCATTAATCAAATGCTTGCTGCCATCCACTTTTCATTACTGGATTTCTTAATTGCCTAATATTTGCTTACATAAATAAATCTTTGTGCTGTTATGTTTTATAAAGCTAAGACGATTTTCAGGCCTTCCTATGGTCTCCATTACTTTCTTCTTTCTCGGAAGGTTCTTCTGACTGTGGGTTGAATCTTTATGAATTGCTAATGTTCTGTCTGACCTAGGTGTTCAGTGTTTGATCCTTAATACAGTAAAGCCTACACTAAATGTCTAGCTAACTTCTCCAGTGATACGTTATGGTTTCCATCTCGCAATATAATCAAGAAGCCTTTAATCTATTTAACTACAATACTGATAGTCAGTAGGAGTTTGTCTTTGTTTTTCAATCCTTGCCTCTCTGTGTAGTCTTATTGCTCTTACTGATTGCAGTGCTGACACTGTGAATGTTTTTGACACTTTTTTGGTATTCATTTATGCTTGTGTGAAGCTGAATATGTATAATACAGGAAAGGAAAAAAAATCTTGGACTTCTTGTAAACAACGCATTTGTCCTTATGTAAGTAAGTGATATAAGCGTAGTCTCCCAGCCCATCTAGGAAAGGCTTTCTCTGGATATACATCATATCTGTCTGATGAATGCCTGACACTTGTGTCTGTGTGGGCTGGGGGAGCCTCACTGACGCAGAGAGCTGTCTGACACGCGGCTTTGACAGGCAATTCTAACGCAGTTTCTTCCCTTGCTTGTTAACTGCTCACTGGGTCAAATGTGGAGGTTGCAAGGCAGCTTGCTGTGAGTTGAATTCAGAGGGAGTTATCAGAGCCATGGAGAAACCATAAACACGTCTCTGAAGGGAGACTGAGGTTTTTCCTCTTCCCTTGCATATAGTACAACTTCTTTATCTCGTGACCCTTTTTAATTTTGGCAGCTTTTTCTACTCTAGAATGAAAAAAACCCCTTTTCTTCTGAGATTTTTTTCCCTTCATCAACCACAAAGAGAAATAATCCTGCAAAGATAAAATACTGTTGGCTAATATTCTCATCTAATGGAGACTTAGTAAATGGCCTAGACTGGTACAGTATTTTACTTAATTTCTACATATAGTTTCTAACAGCTAATCATTTAACTGCTGGACAAAAAAGCATTACCAAATTTTCCCTAATGTTCTATCTTTTATAAATGTGAATTTCTTATCAAAGATATGCTCTCTGTCTATGCCTTTTTTCTCCTGCTGATTAATTGATAACATTAAGCTAAAGTAAAATGGGATAATTACATTAATGTTAGCAATGAAAAAGCAGTTTCTAAATAGCTTTAGGATAGCAAGTTAGTTTGATTGCACAGAATTTTATGCAATATTATTAGCTAAAACTTGAAAACTTCAAGGGCCTCAACCTTGACTTATGCATCTATATTTCAGTGCTAGTCTGGAATTGCTGGGTACCTGATATAACATCAGAAATTGAATCCTCTTTTGTCTATTTTCAACTGAGTCGTACCCCAAGTATGGGAATAAAAACTAAGATTAAGCTAGAAAGCAGTTAAAATTCTGTATAATATTAGCTGGTTAGTCTTGTTATCAGATCCTTTAGTATCTATTTATGGTTGGTTCTTCTGGCACTGTTTTCTCTCTAGAAGCTCTTTTCAACTCTCCTTACTCATAAGGTTCTGCGAAGGGCACAAACTCTTATATCCTAGGCTCAACACTATCCTTGGCAATTATTCACCAAGTAACTCTTGTTGACGGGGCCCCAGTTAGAAAAGCACTTACTTAAAATTTACTCAGATGCTTGAGTGCTTTCCAGAGCAACAATGCTCATCATGCTCATCTGAACTGAGAATATAATTTTTGGTTTATTCACGAGCAGTCAGCACTTCATCAGTACTCCAGCTCTACACTGCGTGGTTGGATACACATGATATGTCCTTCTGGCTGGAGGAGCCTGAAGCCTGGTTACTGTCTCCAGTCATTCCACTCACTAATCTAACAAACGTTCTTTTGTGTTAACTTGAACGATTGCAGACATAGTAGGTTGGCCCTTGATTTGCTGTAGGGAATTCGCTAAGACCAGATTCAGTTCAGTGATGATTGAATTGCCCAACTGATCCTGTTGAGTTGGAGTGAGAGACACGGGTGTTATCTCTATACTGACAGCACTGGAGCATGAACCAAATGTGTATAATGTTTTATTGGATTCATATGGGTGTTGAATACAATGCTTGACAAGATTAAAATGCTCTATTACTGACAGGCAGCTGCAAAAAACAACCAGTTTAATCTTTTCTTAGGGATTTAGTCCTGCAAACAGAGAAATCAGCTAGGCTTACACAGGAATTTATTATGACTGATGGCACTTATGGATGACTACATACCTATCATGGTGTATCCTTGGTGGTCTTAGCTTACTGAAAAGACAGAGAACTAGTAGAATCACTGTAACGCTGCTTGTCATTTTTAGGAAATCTTACTGTACATATGCATATATTCAAGTCCCATGTGGATCATCTCTCTCTGTATATCCTCTGTATCTTGTGCTGCTSTTTTTTTCTTCTATAGAAAGAAGTATACAGGTCCCAGAAAAGCAAAATGAGATCTGGGATAGGGCAGAGTAGTTTGAACCTTTTAATCAGTGCATGTCATTCACTTCTGAATCCTGTTCTCTCTCTTTTTAATATCAAGTTATTAATAACTGCTACAGTTTGCTTGATTGTCTTAGCTTTACTTAGTGCATACTGTTTAGATCTAGACTGCAAACAAGTAACAGCAAAAGAATGCATTCTACATACACATAATTGACCTCTGTCTGGAGTTAATTAAAACTGGTGACTGATCTATTGAAATACTATACAATATAGAATTCACATTAACCTGTTTAGAGTAAAACCTGCGACTTCTATGTCTGTAAGATGCCAGGGACAATTAAGTCTCTGCGTAAATTGTAACAATTTTTAAATGAACAGTACAGGAGAAGTTGTAATAATTCTGTGTGTTTAAAAAAAATTTTTTTAACCTTAGAATTCTGAGGCAAGAGAACAGGAGAGTCATGACTGAGTTCTTTTAAATAAGACATGAGGTGTAGAGAATTGGTTTCTACCTCTAGTATGTATCCATTGGCATCTCTTCCTTATCATAATCAGCAGTATTTCTTGCACAATATGCCTGATATATATTCAATTGTACCAAAGGGAAAATGATTAATTGGTAACCTTGGCACACTAAGCTACTATTAAGAAACCCAGTGAAATGTCTGGTTAAAAGTAGATGGAAACATGATCTGCTTTCAGAATAGAAATTAGGGAGCAGATAACCTTTCCAAATGAAATTACATTCTATGGTCTGGTAGATAGCACCCAAGTTAGCTCACAAAGGAGTTTGAAAAAAATCCATCTATCTGACAAATATTTGCCAAATATTTGGAGAGGTGTGATAAAAGATAAAGACTTTTGTTGTTACTTTGACAGTAGGACCTCAGAATTGACCAAACAACATGACAGCTCTGAATTAGGAATGTTTCTGTGACACCACAGCTAGCTAATACTTTGCTAGAAKCTTCTCTGTTCTTGACACATATGCATACACATTAAAAAAAAAAAAAGGCAGAATTCTATTCTGAGTGATCTATTTTAACTCTGCCTTTACTGTTCTTTTCCTTTTTCTGTACTGAATGCATGGGGAGGAGGAGAGGTGGCAGGAAGTCCTTGGGCATTCAGGAGTAGGATCATTTGACTCACCCTCCTATGAAGGACATCAGTGTTTTTGAAACTATTTCTCAAAGTACTGCAGCTTGTTGTTGGCTTTCTTTGAGGAGTCTCTGTCCTTGAGCAATCCAAAACACAGCTTTCTCATATTTGAAGTACTTCAGAAAACTGTTTAAAACACACTGCTCTACATAGAAAATGTTATTCCACAAGGGCATATATTCTTTTGTTAGAAGTATATTTGATGGCAATTTAAGGCATTTCTGTTTACAATGGATATGCAGAACCTGCATCATTTTTTAAAGCATCTGCTCCTGTAACAGGAACTCCATTGTACGCCATGTAATCCTTTTCTGTAGGAGGTGGAAAGCTCTCTAAGGCTACCTTGGCACACACAGCACAGTGTCATCTTTGTTCGTAAGCGGTGTGCTCATTCTTCGAGTGCTGCTGCTCAGGCTGGATCAGGGATCTCCTGGCTGCCTTCCACATCTTCATTCCAAAAAGCTGTTTCCATCATGTGCCATGGCCAGAACCCAATAGGCAGGCTATGACACTCAGCTTTCATGACTAAACATTGGCAGATCAGTGGAAGGCATGGCAGGGGGTGGGAACTAAACTTTCAGTTGTTCATTATCTGCCWGTTCTTGAAAAAGGCTCAAAATCCATGTACTATTCCATTGGGGACCAATTCCTCGAGAGGCCAAAATTGAATAACCAGCTGCTTGAGTTGTTGCCTAAATCTTAGAGTAACAGTCTTGTTCTCATGCCTTTCTGAACTTTTTGCAATTTTTCTGTTTTGTAATTCCATTTTCCCTATATTTTTCTATTCTGTATTTGTCCTTTCTGTTCTTTCCTGTTCCCTTATGTGCCTCTTCCTTACTCAGCCCATTTGTCTTGCCTTTAATATTACAGAGGAGCTGTATATTGTTTAGGGTAAATTCAAGCTTGAAGAAACTGTTTCATATGAACTTCTATACAGTGTTATGCCTCTGCATACACTAACTGGCTTTTACAAAACCTTCTTCTAAGTACTGTTCATCACAGACTCCATTGCCAGCTTTTATTGCCCATGCCTCCTCTTTCAGTGCCAATATCATTGTTTGTGGCATTTGTCTTGTGCTTGTGAYAAACTGAAAATTTAATAAACTTTTTGTTTTATTTTCTTCAAATTTTTTCCACAATCCACCTTCATTGTACCAGTGTATAATTCCTTTAATCTGGCATGTTCTCTGTCCTTGCCGTGCACGTGCAAGTGGAGCAAGGGAAGTAACAGAACTGAGGCTTCATCCTTTTTTCTCTTCCTTGTACTGGATATGACTTAGTCTTTTTTTCATTTGTCCTTGCATGGCCTGATTTTGCTGGAGGCCAGTTTTGCGTTCCACGTGCCTTTCTGTCTCAGCTTCCCTTCCTGTAGTGTTTTGGATTCTCTACCGCACCCACAGGATCGGTGCACTGCTTGTTCTCCTTTAGCTTTAGTGGGGACTCTGTGGCTTCTCTTCCTCAGCAAATTCCAGTTGTTTGCTCAAAAATTAATTTGGGAGCTTGGAACTGACCTGCCTGCCACCCTGAGTCCTTTTCCTTACTCCCCTTTGCATTTGTGGGATTGGCTCTTAAGCCCTTGAAGAGTTTGTGACTGTTTTGTTCTCTGTTTTTTGTGTTTTCTCTGAAATGGTATGTTTTCAGGTAGTGTGCAGTACTCCTCAAATTCCTGTAATTCTGTGGCATAGTTTTGCCTCTTGCCTGACTTAAAAAGCTATTAAAGAAAAAAAAAAAAGCAGTTCTTATGCACTGGCTACTATCAGGAATTAAGTTATCCTGGTTTTGTTTTTTCTTCTTCTTGCTTCAGGGTACAACGCTGTTCTGAATCTTTTCCTGTTGTCCTATGTGCTTTCAGAGACCTTCAACTCTCATGAAGCTTTTAGCTGCTCAGTTCTTCTAATCAAGCCATTTCCTTTGGCTGTGTCTAGACTATGCAGCAGGGATATGCCTCCAGGTCCACATCTCCTTGTAAGTGAGACTGGAGAATTGGCGGGCACTGTCTTTCTCTCTTGGCCTAGGCACAGAGGTTTTTTTAGCTTGCGAAATAAGATGTGTGTGGTTTGAGGGGTGGAGGTGGGAATACTGAGTTTTTGGGTCTCATCTTGATGAGGAGTTGAGATGTTCATCCTCAGTGTGGATGTGTTTCTGGGCCTTGCAGTTAGCTGTAGTCCTAGTTTTGTGTTTGTCCTGGTGTTATAGTGATTATCCGGGAGCTGTGCAGTTTGACAGACGTTTGCTGACAGAGCCTTATTGGGTTCTCACTGGTAACCCTCTGCAGAGGGTAACAAGGCTTTCARCTGATTCCTGCTACAACCTTATAGAGATAATATTTCTCCTGACTGTCAGATATGGGCACTGATAGATCCACAGAGGGAAGTTTCAGTGCAGTTTGCAGTTGTTGCAGATGACGAGGCAGGAGTGTGACATGCTCTCTAGGTAAGCTTCTGTTTGGCAATAAGCAGTTTGCTGTGGCTTCTGTGTTCTTCATAAGTCCGTGTAGCTGTCCTTCAGCCCAGCATGGTAAAACCAGCTTTTGAGCTGGTTTCAAACTTTGAGCTAGTTTCAAATCCAGTTTTGATTAGAACTGAAAAAAATACTTTTGTTTCTCTAACACAATGAAGTAAAATATGTGTCTTCTCCCTTTTCTCTTGTCCTACAGTTGTTATTCTTTCACTTCCACATGGAATGTGCAAAGCAATGACAGCTTTAAAAACGTACCAGAATTTCATTGGAAATAGCTTTTTTCTTCTCTATGGCTTTATGCCTCTGCTACTCAGTTCATCTATATTGCTCTTTTTAAATCACATGAATGCACATAAAGTCACTCTGGTAGAACACTTTTGCAACTGTATAAAATCCTGAGCAAGTAAGAAGAGATCCATTACCTGTTAGCTTGCACAGGTTCCATTTGAGGGGAGGAGGAACCCAAAATGTTACATTATGTAAAAAGCTAGTAGCTATTCCTGTTGTTATCTTTCTATCAGCCTTCATCAGAGGAAGAAGAAAAAAAAAACAACCAAACAACCCTTTCTTGAGCAGTTTTAAGACAGCTCATGTTTGCTGCAGCTCTTGCAGAGTTGTTTTGAGCTGGAGAAGTACCTTCCCCTGTCCCACAAAATTGTGCTCAGACCTGGCTGAAACATATACTCACTGGGGCCCTTCTGGTGGCTGTGTTATTAGCAGAGGCTCTGAGGCTCTGTTCAGCTCTGAGCAGGTACATTCGAAATGAGGTGTGAGTCCACACTAGCACCAGGTTGTGATTGTCACTCAGAAGAGTCTCTCTAGGCTTTTCCCTGTATTTCACCCCAGAAACCTGTCCTCCCACACCTGCTACTTCCCTGTCCCCTCAGGTGAAATAAGTCTGCTCTTGCTGCTAGTTGATGAGGATGAATCGTGTACCACAAGCTGGTGTGCAGCACTGCCTACTCAGTGTTCCAGCCCTGTTGATGACTAGTGATTAGTGTGGGTTGTTTTTTTTTGCTGTACTTTATTAGATTTTAGTTCAGTTTAAGGCTCAGACCATTAAGCAGCTTGCTGATGCTGAAAAAAGTCTCACTTTTTCCAGATGTGCAATTTACCCTCATCCTTTCTGCACTAGCCCTGGTGCTCACCGGATCCTTTGCTGAGCTCATTTAACTCACTAAAAGGGCAGAAAAATATCCTCTTCCTCCCAGCTCAGATTTAATGAAATCATTTGGTTAATGGAGAGAGAGGAGAGGATGTGTAATGCCATTTCACCGTATCTTGTGGCATCTTTAGAGTATGGGATTTTTAAAGAAGGTAAGAACAAACACTGGGAAATTATATGCAGGATAGTATAGTAAAGGAAGGGTATTCAGAATATGGAGCCAATTTTGGAGGTGTTATGACATTTAAGTTAGGTCAACCTATGTTTCAGAAATATTCCCACCTTGTGCATAAGTGGTGCTAGGATATGTGGTCATATATTATGTGTTTTATAGGTCCCTTGCTCCATTTGGTGCATGGGACAGAACAGAACAAATACAACAATTGTACCAGTGAACTATCCCATACAGTGATTGTATCCTGGAAGGAAAAATGTCATTAGAATACACATGGCGTGTTGAAGCCCCTTCCCCCCACCCTGAGATTCTTAAGTCTTTAGTTAAGTTTGCTGAATAAGTGTACTTTCAACACATCATTTACAAAATAAAAGCTGGTAAAGCATTGTTCTACTAACTGCTCATTACATTATCTTACACCATTTGTAGAAAGAAGAGTGCTTTTTCCTAAAGGTAAAAACTATTTTTCTTCTTGCTCATCATAAATAGTACTTTTAGAGAATTCTCAGCTATAAACACAGTATAAAACTTGTCTGGAAAAGATGCGTGTTATATTTGTACAGACTGAAGGCAGATGCAGTGCAAGTGTGCACACATGCAAAATGTTACTGATTTTCCTTTCTTACATGTGTCTTGCTTATGTATAACTGTGTTAATAAGTTAATCATGTGTTGGAAATCATCAAAACCAGAGCTGTCAAGTGGTAAAGATCTTTTACAGATATTTTCCATTCTCCATTTTCCTTAAGAAGAGCATTTTGATATGCAAGTGATATATGTAAATATTTCAGAATTAATGAGTCAAAGTTCAGATGGCTCTGCTGTGTTTTTTCATGCAGTCTTTCAAAAATAATGAATGTGTTTATTATCATGTATTTCAGGCTTGGTGTCTTCAGCTGTTCTTTATATTTTCTTGTTTTGGCTTTTAGGTGTCTGCCTTCAGAAAATATGACACAATGCAATACAACTGCAACAAGCTGTTATCTCCAGAGATGCTTTGATGCCCTGGCATACCCTTTTCTCTTACATATTCCTCTTTCCCTTCCCCTTTTCTTCTTTCTCAGGCTCCTTCTAGCTGTTTAGTTCCTTTCACCCTGCTCCTGCAGGCCCTTTTGCTGGCAGTGACAGCATTAGCCAGTGAGGTTACCTCTTAGCTGCCCACTTTGACAGTGCCCCGTGAGTCTGGTAATCTCTGTTTTTCTACAGATGTTCCCAGCTGGAGAGCTGTACAAAGCCATACATTACATTGCCGCCTAGAGAAGCTGTTGACTTTGCTTTGAGGATCTGTAACAGAGAAGCTTATAGTGGAGCACTTCACAATTATCAGTGTTTTCTGTTGCCATTGCTAGCCGGCTCCAGGACCTGCCGAAGTGGCTGCTGGATCTGTAGCTCCTCAGGTCTGGGCATGGGGCCCAGGGGGGTGACTTGAGAGGAATCTCTCCTGTGTGAGGGGAAACAGACTGTTGCTACAAGAAACAGGAGAAAGACTGGAAGATTGCCCAGGCTGAAATGTGGAATCTCAGAAAAGTGAGTTTGGGCATGGTGTTTTTCTGGTCATTTGGAGATGCGTAGCTGTCTTCTGTTGGAGACTATATGAAAAGTGGTAGGACTAGTAGCTAGCAAGGTTGCTCTCAAAGCCGTAGAATTAAAATTAATCAAAACTGTGTGTGTGTTTGTGTGTGTGTGTGTGTGTGTGTGTGTGTGTGTGTATGTATAGACCTGCTGAGCTTAGGTGGAAAAGTCCCTCCCTTATCTGAGATGACAGGTAAGATGCAGGTCCTCTCTCCCTTCCTACCTCTCTGGCTTGCTGCTGTTTTTCCCCAGCCCATGTTGGGCCAGTTCTAGCACCATTCTTCCTATATCCCATGCAGCAGAAGAACAAAAGAAGACCAGGTCAGGTCTTCATCTCCCACGAGCACATCTCTGCTTTCCCCTCTCCAGCCTCCCAGCAAAGCGCTGTCTCTGTGCCTAGAACACCAGCAATGCCACAATCTGCTGTTTCAATTGGGCCAGAAATGGCATGTAAGAAATTGTCAATGGCTGGTTCAAAACCACGGGGAAGCCCTGCAGGGTTTACTGCTTGCCTGTGGAGAGCAGAAGCTCTTGGTACCAGACGCTTGGCAGGTTCCTTGCCTGACTCTTGCAGTGCAACCCCGTCTGTTGCACGCTGCCATTAGAACTGGGCAGCCAAGCAGCAAGTGGTGAATTAAGGGATTCAGCTGCCGAGAAAGAAGAAGGTGAATTTTCCTATTGCTTTGTGGCTGGTAAGGAAAGAAGATGAAGCAGGTGCTAAAGCTACTACTGCCTTGGGGGCTCTTGTCCTGTTTCTGTTAGTGCCACTGCCGTCTCTTGCTGTCGCCTTGTTCCTGCTGCTTATACAGCAGATCTTGTGCTCTGCTAGGAAAATGTCTAGCATATTTCTGGGGGTGGAGAACTGACAGCATTTTGGAGCCAACTGAAAGGCAGGAAGGGTAGTAATCTTCTCCTGTTGTCTCTCTTTGGTTTGCTTTTTCCCCTCATATGTCTCCTCTGGTTGTTTGTGTTGCCACTAGACTGTCTCACGCTGTCCCCAGCCAATTTCATGTTCTGCTAAGATTTCTCCCTCCAGACACAACAACCCGGCTGAGAAAGGCTTCCTTATAATTCTGCTTTCCACCTGATATAATTTCTAAAGAACAATATCAATCCTGATGTTAATTTAACCATTTAAATGTGATATTTTTCACTCCCCTTTTGGTGTATGTTTCTGAAAATTTCCCCTGGCATCCTAAGCAAACTCTCCCTCTTTTTCCCTTCTTCCTCTCTGTTTAGGCTAATGGTCAAATCTGTGAATTCCATCTTATCAGAGTATCTCCACTCAAGCTAATTTTTTTTAAAAACAGCTGTCCAATTTTTCTGGCTGGTGATAGCTATAATTATATTCTGTGGTCACAAATAGTTAGAAGCAAATGTAGTCAGATTTGCAGTTTTATGGTATAAGTTCATCACCATAGAAATGAAGAAAAGCTTCCTATGTATAGGATGTTGGGACATTGATTAGAGTTTTATTTTACTAAGTATTTAAATGTGGTAATTCTCCTCCTGTTGCAATAACCGGTGTGTGTATTTATCTTACTGAGTCAGATGCTATCCATGTCTGTAGTGCATATTCTCCAGCACTCTTCTGACTCTGTTTAATTGCTAGTGATCATTTTGGATTGGGATTTTAAGCTTTGCATGAACTAATGCCTTTTAGCGTCGTCTTTCATAGGAAATTAGCTCTGATTAAGCTGACTTAAGTCCGTAGAAGAAAAAGTAAATACTGAGGGGGCTGGGGCATGGGGGTGGAAAATCACAGGAACTGACATTTCCTTTTTATTGTACCAGCGTAGTTTTCCCCACATACAAAGTTAATCTGGCCTGGACACAGGCTTGTTGACCCCAAAAGCACAATGCAGAATTAAATCAAAACCTTCCAAAAATCCAGGCTACAGGTTCTGAAATCTTTGATCTGGGTTTGAATACCCAAAATCCAAGAATATTCCGATGAAATATTCAACCCTTTCTGTCTATGGGAAACAATCAAATTAACTTGAGACTAAAATTTCTTTTAAAGCAGTATGGAAGCTTTCCCAGTCTTACACTAATGAAAAGACTGACAAAATATCTCTGGGCACTCTGACTTAAAAACAAGGCAGCCTGAAGAGAGGTAATATATACATACAGTATGTGGTTTAGTGCACATTTGTATGTTTTAGTGCTTAAAGTTTTCAGATTCTTATGATTGGGTAAAATGAGCTGTGAGAAAGTAAGAACTCTGTTTCTCTGGCTGGATGAAATTCTGTGCTTTTTGGATTGTTTTTATCAGGGTAATAGTCCTCTATGTTGCTATGTGATTGCAAAGTGAGGAACCTGCAACTCTCATACTCCAAGACTTTTTGCCTGGTCTTCAGTGCTGCATCACTGTGCTGCTCCAAGCAGGGGACGCTGGGGGTTGCCTCTTCTGCTTGACAACTTTGTTTTCCTCCTGTTGCAGTCATGGGGTTTCTTATACATTCCCAGTGGGAATCTTTGGAGTTTTGCCAGGCTGGCGGTAGTGGAATTAATGGTTAATGATAAATGGCATGCCTGCAGCTTTTGTAAAGCCCTAGAGCATAATTGGCCAGATGATTGTTAATTTTAGGAATACAGTGTCATCTCTTGACATGAGCATACTTTCCACTGAGGGTGTCAATAAAAGGAAGATCCCTTTGGGCCCAATTGTAATCTGTTACACCCAGAGGAAATAAAAAAAGAAGGCATTATGGGAGGCCCTGTGGATGTATATCTGAATCTGCCTAGGAATTACTTCTGCACTTTTATGAACTGTTAGATGCTAAGGTGTAGAAAAGATGACAAGAACGGTTTGTCCTTTGCCTTGCCTAAAGCTATCCTGGCTGGCTTCTGCTTTAACTGGCTGCATGCAGTGAGTTTGAGACCTGTGAATAAAACCGCTGTCTGATCAGCGAGGGAGCAGGGAATGTGGTCTGAAGTTTCGGTTAACAATTCTGCTCTTCGGCTGATGAGTGTTTATACATCCACTGTCTCTAGTGGATAAATGAAAACATCCATCCTCAGCTTCCCTCCAACCTTTGCAACATACAAGCAGTGTCACACTGTTAGCAGTCGGAGAGCTGTTACTATGGAGACTGCCTGTAAAAAGATCACCTTGAGGAAATTTTTTCTGTGTGGAATAATACTGGCATAATGAAACTTCCCGTAGGAAGGAATAAAGAACAGACTTTAGTATACAGAACTGTAATTATCTAGGTGACTTTTGAGGGGTGTTTATTGCAATTAGCACCATATACATCTTCATTTACAAGCTATATCACTTAGATGTTGTCTAGTAAAGATAAATAATGTACTGAATAGAAAAACAAGACCTATCAACATATTTTTTGTCTCCTGTAAGTYTCTTTTTTAATGATGTTGTCTAATTTTACTTTGTAAATAATAGGCCTCTTATAAATGGAATAACTGATTAGTGGAATTAGAAGCTATCTGAGGTAACTGTAGGATCATTTAATATATACAGGAAATTCTCATCGGAAAATGCATGAGGACGACTTCTCTCTCTCTTTAGTGGAAATGCTGCCAACCCTGTATAAAGCACTGAGACTACTTAGTTCCCCGGAGGTTCCCGGGGGTGGCTCCCAGCTGCTACTATGCTTTACATGTTTACTAAGATCCATGTTAATCCTGCACCACCTGTTTTGTTGCACAGAGGAATGTGGAATACCATTTCTTCTCTTCTGCTTTTTCTTTGGCCTGTGTCAATTGTGCCATGTGGACTTGCATCCTTTTGCTTCATTTGGCCTAGGCATCCCCATCAAACCTTCTGCATTTGCTCTGTTGCTGCTTCTGTGGAATAGGGCTTTATGTCCATGCTTTTTAACTGCAAGGTTGTAATTGTAGCCTTAGTCGTGCAAGCCCAGCGAGGTGGCTTGATTTCCTTATGAACAATGGGGTTCCTCGGGCCTATGAATGACTTGCAATTCAGTACTCCATCCTATGTCACCCAGTACTATCAGTAATATGGGAAGTGAAGTTTGTGTGTGGCAAGTATGTGCTTAAATCTGTCAGATTTACTGTCCCTAATCAGAGAAAGATTGTGCTCTGTGGATTGTTGTGCCTGTGCTTGGAAGAAGGAAGTGAGCATGCATTATTCTCTGAATACAGCAGCAGCCAAGCACAGAAAGGATACTCTTTTACCAAAAAAGTGCAGCTTAAGCATTGAAATAATCACAACAAATACCTGTAAAAAAAATCTAAGATTATCTTTCTATTCTGATGTCAGTATTTTGTCCTTTCTCAKGGTCTTCTCACATATTTGCTCAGATTTCCTTGAGAAATTCTTCTTTCATTGCTGGTCTTCACGGCAGAGACATTAGGTTGGAAGCCAACTCCAAGCATTGTGTCCCCAGGTGGAAAGGTGCTGCCTGGTGCTTTACTTGACCACCCTGCTGCAGTTCATGTCTCAGGGCATGTTTAGGCATCCTTCTTCAGCCCCAGCTCTTCTAGCTGAGGAGGATTATCTGCATATGATTGCAGTTGCTTGCCAGTGTCCACAGCTGAAGATTATTGCTCCCTCAGGTTTACTGACAGATGCACTTATGTTGATATTCTTCTATTTACTTCTGTCAGAATTAAACTGCTTTTTGGCTCATCAGGCTCATCTTGACGGGATGTGAAAGTGAAGTTGTGCTGGTGTGGCAGATGCAGGGAGTAACAGCGAGCAGGGACAATCTCTCCTGCCAGCACACTACTGCTGAGCAAGCAGCACAGGCTCTTGGAGCTTGATGGCCACCTTGCCCTGCTGGGACCTCCTGTTTAGATGCAGAGGGCCAACAGCCAGGGCTGGAATAACGCAATTCAAACCCATGAATTTACCTTGGACACTGGAGGCCTCAGACATGTCGCCACTCTCCTAACCTTGATACTCTGAGGATTATTTTTTTCTGTTGCAGCAGTGACTTACGGGCAGTGGTAGGCTGTGTCCAGGACCTTCCTGCCAACCAAGGAGATCTCAGCTGGTGTAGTTTCTGGCGTAGCCCCCAGAAAGGTAATTCCTTGGCTTTAACTGTCCATTGTGATAACTGGAGCAGGACCATACTTATGTGCTTGTACATTTTGAAAAGTGGGAGACTCCAGCACAGTGTAGATGTACCTGAGCTAGTTCCAGAGGGGCTGCTGGGGCATGAGGAAGGCTTTCAGTGCTACTGTCAGAAGTGGAGGGTAGGTGGATTCCTTTTGTTGACGGTCAAGGTAATCCTGTACCTCCACTGCACCTCCATAAAGGAGATCTGCTTTATTTTGATCTTATTGCCGTTGCTGTTTTGATCCTGTCAGCTCATGGCAACAAGTGCTTTTTCCTGGTCTTTGCCATCATATCCATGACCATTACCTGTTGTAGTATGAGCAGTTTCCCCATGTTTTCTGGTATTAAATGTACTGGATTCATAAAAACTGTATTTATTACCTATTGGAATGTGTGTCAAGCACTAACTGTGAAAAAATAATTTTCTTTTCTCATGAGGCTTGAATTTGATTTTACTTAAGACTAATTAGAATTTGGAAAAGTGTTACTGACATTACTAGCTGAGGTGAAAATTAGGCCTTCAGAATATCTCTGAAATTTTCAGGAAAAATTTGAAATAGTTTCTCTTTTCCTAGGGAGCACAGAGCTCTAGAATATTATAAGCAACATAAAAATTGCTTAACTAGAAAACAGGGTTTTTGTTCAAGAGTGTGCCATGGCCTGCAATAAAGAATGGCAACACTGAGCCCATGCTGATGTGCTGAGGACAGCATTTATCCTCAAGGGGCCAAAAGCTTTGGTAACACCTAAAATGTACATGAGTCATGGCAGACCAAGAAAAGGGGCTCTCTCTATGACAAGTTCTTGGAAGAAAATATCATATGCTATTACCTAAGTAGGCACATGCTTTTTGAACAGCTTCTTTGAATACTTTTGTTCCAGTGCAGAGTGGAGAAGAAAAGTTTTCTGGACTTGTCAGCTGCAGACCTGTGACAAAAGGATATCCATGAAAGCTCACTCATTCAAAAAGGGGAGGAAGGAATCAACGAAAGAATCATCCCACTGCAAGGAAGACTAGATATATTTTGTAGTAAATATTCAATGTTTTGTGCTGATTAAACATATGATTCTTCCTAATGTTGTTTTACGTAGAAACAAGATGCATGAGTCAGCCCTCTAGTAAATAAATTCAACTTCAAAGGAAAAATGAAATAAAATGTTGTGTAACTGTTTTATCAAATGTAAATGGTATAAGATGTGTTCATGAACAAAAAGGGCTTTAGCCATTTTCTTCAGTGTAGGTAAGATCATCATCAARGAACATAACTCTTGGATCACTTGTATCAAAATCGCTTTTGATACAAGACACCTGCAATTTAATATGCTGGTGTAGCAGAATTTGAAGAGCACAATAGATTGCAAAGAACAGATTGTTCATTTTGTTGGCAGTTCTGAAAAACAGGAAAAAACAGTTCAGAAATTAACCTTTTAAACACACAGAAAATTCTTTGTTTCAGGTCAATCAGTACTATTTTTGATCTGACGTGAGCTTTCAGATTCTGATTTTATTATTTTGTGTAATTTTAAAAACAAAAATTGAACCATCTGTGAAGAAACACTGCTATTTTTGACTGCTTTAATATTTTTGTTTTCTATGTGAACGATTGAACAAAATGTTTGAGGTGTTCAGCTTCTCATTAAAATGTGTTCTCTGATCACTTGCTTCTGTGAAGGGAAAAAACAAAGTCAAAGTGAATGTGATATAGTGGTGATTAATAGCAAATGTTCATGGAGGATTATGTTCTATGCTGGTTATGTCAAAAAACTAGAAAAACAGGAAAAAATTCCCATTGTTTGCATTCCCCATATGAAGTCTATTAGTAACTGCCATGTTAGAATACATGGAAAGGATCAAAGCGAGATAAGATGGAAAGAGATGACTGATGAAATAAGATGAAGGGTACTAAAAAGGCCAGAGGAGAATACTCTTACTGGAGCT
This sequence comes from Apteryx rowi, assembly GCF_003343035.1. NCBI lineage: Eukaryota > Metazoa > Chordata > Aves > Apterygiformes > Apterygidae > Apteryx > Apteryx rowi. The sequence goes on from NW_020450761.1 coordinate 3,493,823, forward strand.
GCGGTCACAGTAAGAGAAAGGACAAGGGTGAAGAATGAAGCGTTAGATTTGGAAGTCAGCTCAGTGCTTATGATTTGGAAAGTCTTGTCTGGCTCCAAAATTGATATGGGACAGAAGTCTTCCATCAGAGAAGGGAAATATAATGATCGTTTCTGTGTATGTGTAACAAATCGAGTTATTTATAATAGTTCATTTTTAGTTATGCTTTATTTTATTTTATTTTTTGGATGCAGAATTTGCCTGGCCTAAAAACTGTTTACTTGCAGGTGTCCTGCTTCTCAGGTAGACGGCCCAAGTTAACTGTTCCATAACTAGGGGTGCCACATGTTTAGTTAGAGCAAATGCAGAGGTAGAAAAGAAATCAATACAATACCAGTAATATTTATTTAACACAATACCTATAACACTTTGGAAACAGGTTTTCTATAACTTGTAACACACAGAATGCATTCCTACATGGCATGGTGAGAAGGACATGATGACAACTGCTTTCTGTGGTCTGCTTATTTTGCTCATGGCTGCACCACTGTGACTCATTAAGAGATGGTGATTCATTCTGTTCTACATGTACATTAATTAAATTTTTGGAGTGCTGCCTTCTGTTGCATGASTCAGCTTAAACATGAACAGCTGTATGACTCTTTTATCGAACCCTATTATAGAAACAAAAATAGTCATATTTAACCATAGGTTAGCAGTAGTCATATAAAATACGTGAAATTTGGTTGAAACTTATCTACGTCTTTAAGAGGTCTTAATTTCACTCATGCATTGATCTGGATAKACTGAAATCTCAATTGCAGCTTTCACAACATCTCTCCACATCATTCCAGCTCTTCAAAGACTTGTGGCAAGAGGGGACTACCAGCACCAAGGATATCTGCTCATTAGATAAAGAGAAACTGGTGGGTTTGTGAAGGTCCTCTCTCAAAAGTCTGCTAGTATTGCACCAACAAAGCTGCATATACATTTTTATATATAATAAATTTCTTGTTTGCTCTCAAAAATAATACAAATATGCATACACGCACATATATAGATATGTATTAAAAACATACCTAAGTTTGTTTATGCCTATTAAAAACAATTTTTGATAACATAATTTCAGACAGGCAAATTAGAACTGTCTATTTCATGGTACATAAACTCAGAGTGTGAAATGAAAAATAATGAAAGTCTTCTGATGGGCTAACATTTCCCATAATACACCATTTCTTCAAAGGGTCTAGGCTTTCAGGAGAAGCTTGGGTTGGGGTGGGGAGAATCTTTGGTTGGGATTCTAAGAACAATCTTGTTCAACTATTTTAAGAAAGGTAAAAAAAAATCATCCCACTGATTTTCACCCACCATCCTTTCTTTAAGTGTACCTGCAGTTACTTAATCATTGTTAGGTATTGTTTTAAAACAACATGCAATTCCTGTGCTGAAGGCTGTTTTTTCTCAACTGTGTTCTGTGACATTTAAATTAAAAACAATTTGAGTATAATTATTACAAATGTTTAAAGTATACCCCTTGTAAAATTGAGAACAGATACAAGAAAATGAAGTTAAGTGCTGCTATTGCATTTTCCATTTGTTTGGAACTTTGCTGTGTGCATTACTCCTGAGGGAGTGCAATAAATGGAATGGAATTTTCATTTCATTTGTTATGATAGACAGCTAGTTCCTTAGATACTTCTTGGTCTACAATATACTTTGTTTTACCAGCTGAAGTTACTGCATTGCTAGAAATAGTGTATTTCATTTGAACTGTACAACAGAAAAATCATACAAAAAGCAAAGTCAAAAGCACTGCTGATGAAATGATTCTTCTCTCAAAACCCACTGTCAATAACAAACCTTTCTCTCATAGGATTTTAAACAAAGGCTCAAAAAACTCTGTGCCCCAGAAGTTGAGGAATTCTGACACTTGGCTCCTGAAGAGATGACCTCAACCAAAGGTGACTCTCTATAGTAAGATGATCATTTGTCTGTCCTCCTTTGTCAGCTACTAAGAAAATCACCAAACTGTACGGTTGCAGATAGATTTTAAAATTCAGTTTTCAAGTAAATGCGTATCCTGTTTCATTTGGAAGAAATGCTGGTAGTTACAGTAACATCTTTATTCTTTTGAAGTGTTGCATATCCTTTGTAAAACGGATTCCCTCTCTAACTACCTTTGTGTGCAATAATAGCTTAGCTGAAGAGATATTGTATAGATGCTGTACCATAGCAAATGAACAAAGCACTTCCTGGAGACAATAGCATCATTCTGTATTAATGGAAAAGTTCTTAAAAATTCAACAGGAAACCTTTATGAGGAACCATAACCACCCTTATAACTGAGCAGAGGGTATTTATCTCTTTTGTGGAGTGGTTCCAGAGATTCCAGAGATTTTGGAAAAGAAACTCATTTTGCATTAAATCTTTAAGCCTTGATTAATACTTTTATCTCAGTGGAACTGTATTGTCTTCGGTGGAGTAAACCATATTTACATTGTGCTGATATGGGTAACTTTTTCAGAAATCCCTTTCATTTCTATGGAAGGTAATTAGTTCCCTCCTTGTTAAATTGTGCAGGACTTCTCCCTGAGATCTGGGAAGAGTGGGAGGGAGATGGCATTAGTAACTCTGTCTCACACTCACAGCATTAATACTATGGTATGGTGCTCTGGAGAATATCAGAGAAGCATATTCTGCATGCTTTAGCTGCCCCARAAGTGGATAGCCTCTTCTCTATCTGGCTGGTCATGACCTGCAAGATACCTGGTTGGGTAACGGGAAATGTCTAGTGGGCCTGAATAGACATACAGACTGTCCAACTGATCAAGGTTTGAATACCTTGAAATATAGCCATCCTACTTCCAATCTGAATACAGACTCACTGGATGCAATGTGAAAACAATTTAGCTGATGCCTCTTTGGCTTACTGGGACATTAGATGCATAATCGGTGCTTTTAGTTTTGTTTTTAATATGAGAGAAAGAAAATCTAGACAAGCATGGAAACTGAATGAATCTCTCACCTTGAAGATTTCAACATTGTGTCCAACTGATAGGACAGTTCAGAAAAGTTCATTTTATTGCTGTGTACTTTTCTGATTCGTGTTTGATTCTGATCAGTCTCTGCCATCTTCTGTGTGTATGAACATTTGTCCCTGTGGATTGTAGTCTTGAGAGAGGGAGCCTCTGTTGATGATCTGAAAGACAGGTATCTGCAGGGAAAACTCCTTTGTCTTACTCTGAGAACTCAAAACTCAGAGAACAGTGGTTTTTCGTTGCTTCAGATAGTATATATCAGTACTGAACTGTTTTTCATAGTGCAAACAACAGGAAACTGAGCAGTTTTATGTTTGGTCTGACCTGAAATGGTGATGGAGCAGCAAGACAACATGATGGCAGACTGGAGGGCAGTAGTAGTAACATGATAACATGATTCTGCAGGAGAAACAGTAATGGGGCATTTCCTTGTGGAAGCCTGGCACTCCTCCCCCCAGCTCTCCATTTATCGTTAAGTATTGGCAAGGATCCTTTGGGAGCATTCCTCTGTTGTCTGCTGACTACTAATAACCTGGGTGCGAGGTCCAGTTTAGGGCTTGGGGAGGGAAAGTGGCATGCTAAAAGGACTTTTTTTTTCAAGACACTTGCTCCAGCAAGTGGAGAAGCCAAAGGAAGGACAAATGGCAAAAGTACTGTGCAGTAAGTGTTGCAGTTATTGACTGTGGTGGATATGCTGCTGTTGCTCCCAAATTAATCCCCAAGTTAGCATGTTCCTCACTCTGAGAAACAGAATTTGAGATGAAGGAGAATATTGAGCATGGAAGCATTGTTTAAAAGGGATGCCTTGGGCAAGATGACCTTTAAGAGGGCCTCCTGAAGCCTGAACCCAGACTCTTGCTACTGTAAACATCTAGGATATTCAAGCACAGTTTTAAAAGTGGATAGCTGAAATGGGAACAGAAAACCAACATCATTTCCTCCCAGATGCATTTTTGCTGTCAAGACTAGCAAGAAGTTTACTTGCTGTGGCAGAGGTATATTTGCTGAAGCCTCTAACCTGAGCAGAAGACATGCAGCTGAGTTCAGTACTTTTCCATGACACCATGAATGTGTATGTGAGACTCCTTATACCTTCCTCCAGTGCTCTTCTGTAGAGACTAATCACAGCATAATAGCACACTGTGAATGCAAAGTTGTATGAAATCATTCAAAAATAAAAACTTCTGTTATAATGTGAGAGCCCAGAAAAAATAACAAGAATAGTAGGAAGTTTAGAAACCATGATCTGACAGGAAAGATGAAAATAGGTGAGGCTGGCTGGCTTATTAGCTAGGAAATGCTTTAACTGTTTCTGTTATAGACTGTCAAGCATATAAAAGGATATTAAAACACAATGATCAATCCTTCTGTCTGCTTATAAGAGTCTGGGATAGGAAGAAATCAGCTTAATTTGTTTTGATAGTAGAAAATAATATGCTTTCATTTAGTTCTGGTAGTGGGAAAAAAACTTTCTACCCCTTAGCCTGGTGAAACACCGAGAAAGGCTACTTAGGGAGTTTGCTTCACTAAAAATTTTCAGGATCAGATCAGAGAGGTATTTTCTGTGTGTACTGGATGCTCCCTCAGAGCAGGGGGGAGGGACTGGGTCATGCTTGAGGACTTTTCCATTTCACTGAGTCTTTGTCTGCAATCTTCTGTACTAGCTGAAGTGGTTAAATCACACTTATTTGACAGCTGTGGCTTTTACTTTCCCATAACACTTTCTTGAAGGCCAGAAATGTCTGTGTAGAAAGTCTTTTAAAAAAGACATATCATTAAATTTATTCAAACCTGAATAACCAGAGAGTTGAGCTCAAACATCTCCATCTGAACTGCTGTTTGGTTTGGGAGAGACTACTACTAGATAAAACCTTGTTAGTCTGACATTTTTCTCTTTCTAAGTCAAAAACCCAGTCTGAACAGTATTCATTTTTTTCCCCCTTTCACCAAAGTTTAGATGAAATCTGGATCATTATCTTTGTTGCTAGGGCCTATCTCTGTAACCAGCTAACTGGGTTGTCTGACTGGTTTGCCAGATGGCAAAAAATGGCAGATTGTGTGCTTAGACTTATCCATTAAAAGAAAGGTAGGAGAGAGAGGGGATGTTGTCTGTGCTCTCAAGAAGTAGAGGAAATAATGAAAAAATATCAGTTGCCGGTTAATTTTAAAAGGTGAGTGCTTCACACATTCGCAGCAGCTAAAGCCTGATAATGAGCTGCGTTTCATGTGCCTTTGGCAAGGCTTGCTTGCAAAGATTATCACTTTGTATCAGCTGCTCAGCACTTTAAATATTACACAGAACTCTGGAGCAGAGTCGTGTGTGGAGGAGCATATGTCAATGTGTGCATTGCTAACAGTGTCAGAGGAAGGGGTGGGAGAGGAGGTACAGGGAGGAATGGTGCAAATAAGGATATAATAGGTTCGTATCAAGCCTTCAGATAATTCAGGAGAGTTTGGATTAAAACTAAACAGGGAAAATTGCCAGTTCTCTGAAAGCAAAATAACATTTCGAAGAGACAGACTATCTGCTCCTGGGTTACAGCCTGGTATGAGTAAATTGCAAGCTGAGATAAATATGCCTAGAACAAACAAAAAGAGAGATGTACAGCATGCACAAGGTATGATTAACTGTGGGGCAGAACTCATGCTGGTCCTGATAGCAAGCACCGCACCAGTGAGTCTTGCATGCTGCTTTTGCAGTCAGTCTGGTTATGGGGAGCCAAGCATGAGTGAATGTTTGGCTAGTAATTTAGCTTCTGTATACATTAAAAATACAGTGGTTTCCTAGAGAGATAGCAATAAGGCAATACATTTTCAGGAGTGTGTCTGTGGTATTTAGCCTGTCTGTGGTATTGATACCAACAGCAAGAGAAAATAGTTTACACCTTGTTTCAAAATGCCTGTCTCCTGACAGGGCCATCTTAAGCATGTAAATCTTTAGAGTTGCACAATATAATGCTTGCACTACTGACATAAAACCAGATAATTTAATGTGATGTCTATTGTTTAGCATAAGTATCTGCGAAATACTTTGAGTCAAAGTGTAAGTGATGATTTCCCAAGTTTTGTAATCAAAAGCAAATGGACTCACAAAAATATCCTGCAGAAAAGAGAAGTCCCTTGCTATGAGCATATGTACCCCAAAACATCATGGCCCATGATTCTTCTCATTGCAGTGCTGGTTGTGGCAGAAGAAATATCTTGGGATCTGGTTCCTCAATAAAGAATGTTGAAAGAAATGAGTGGGTCAGAAAAGGTATCAACTGCTTTTTCAGACACGCTGAGCAGTTATTCAACCTGGAATACATTTTTGCCCAGGTGTTGCCCGTAAAGAAACACATAACTATGAAAGCAGTTATATGCGGTGCTTTATTCAGGGCCCGGGGTCTCAGGGACTCATGTCCAAAGCTGAGAATCCCAAATCCCCGTTTAACTTGGTTAATATTTATAGTGTTCGGTTACGTAACATAATCAACAGAATTGCTAAGCTACATGATTGTTTCCCATTTATAGTTTCTTCAGTTACTGTTGCCAAGATTTGCTTATCATTTACCTAGTTCATCAGACTGTACTGTACCTAGTTCATCAGACCGTACTGTACCCAACACCTGCGATTATACCTTCATCTAGTCTACCAAGTATAACCTATTCTAATCAATATAATGTAACACAGGGAGAGTGCAATTTGAATGAACCATGGCCAGTTGAAGTGTTTTGTTTGAACAAGCAAAACAAACCCCCAAATTTATGGCAGTAGAAAAAAACCCAAACCTCTCAACGTTACCAAGACAGTAATATTGGGAGAGGGTCTTGCATGCCTTTGATGGAGTAGTAAGGATTGTTTTTCTGAAGAAGTCTTTCCTGTTGAACTACCCCTTCAAATGCTCAAATTTATGTATTGAACAGGAGCTTCAGTTGCTATGAGCATTCAGATGAAATAATGTTCTTTGCTGGGAATACCAGCAGCTCTGATAATGGACAGCAGGTGAAATCCAGGCATCAAGGTGAGGGTCAAAGGCTTTGGATTCTAACTGGAAGTTCAAAGACTGTGAGAGTAGGAATTATATGACTTCAAGAAAATGGAGCAGAATAAAATGAGGGATGCAGATTGCCAAATTGTTACTGAAAGCATTACATAGAAGTTCGAACATTTGGCAAATAAATCTCTGTCCAGACAATTTGATTATTGCATAACCTTGTTTGCAGAGAATGAAAGGAATCTGAAATAATCTAGATCCAGTGCCTTACACAGAATATAAATTTGCTACTGCCAGTCAAAGGGAAGGCTTCCTAGGCTGCTTCCTCCTCGGACACTTTAGTCTTTAGATGGAACAACTTCATTTTGGAACTAACAGCTTGGGGGTGAATTTTGTAGTGGATGCAATCGTTAGAGCTGAAGCAAACAAAGATGATATATTGTGTGGGAAGATCCTTTTAAATTATTTTTCTGTTAATTTGTGGCAAAATAGTTTCTTCAGTCTTTTGCCATCCCAATGCCTACAAAACAGCTTGCGTATTGTTTTTGGTGCAATCTCTTTCCTTTCACTGTCCCTCTGTGTTTTTAAACATACTGCCTGGGGCAAACATGAAGAGTTGAAACTTCCCTTATACAAGAAGAATGGTATCTTGGCAACGATGGATGAAAAAAGCACCTGGTTTCTGGCTTAATGGGTTTTCAAGGGTTTGGAGTCACTCCAGTACTGGTAGGGTTAACCATTAATGCAGAAGCAATCATTTCATTTTATGCAGGTGCAGATGAGGTGCGTAYACCTGCCTCTCAGAAGCTGATATAGGGGGCTGTCAATGTCAGCAGTAATTTGACAGCAGTAATTTTAAATTATTCAAGATGCCAGTGGCTGAGTGCCTTGCCATGTTTGTCCTATGCTTTAAATGTCCGATGTTTTACAAATCTCCTTCACATGTAGTTCATGAGCTGAGACTGGAATAGCAGAAATGAAATCCAAATATAACTCCCTATTTGCCTTACCAGTATGTTTGCATTTAGTGCTGGAAAAAATAATCAGGACGAGATACAGTTCTTTTTTTTTTTTTTTTTGTCATATGGCTGTCCTGAGTTATGTTAGCAATCATGAGGGTAAGTGCTCCTGTAATGTATTAATGTTCTAATCATGAAATAAAAATTGCCATATGTTGTGTTTCCTTTAAATATCAAGCATTCACAAATGTGATGCATATTTTCTCGACTATTTTACTGCCCACAAAGTCTAGTGCTGGCTAGAAAACTCTAGTACATAGCCTTTGAGAGACCTGTTGTTTTTATCTTTGGAAAAAATGTTTGAAGCGCAAGAGGCACACTGCAAAAGAGTACATTTTACTTACAAGCGAAGGATACTAATTTTTTCAGTACTTACCTGTGTTCTGTACTCTGTATAGTAAAACTTTATATCCAGGAGAGCTTAGCTATAAAGAATCTCTTGTGATAATTTCATATGCATGTGCAAGCTGTGGAGCTATGAGCGCAAATTTTCTACTTTGAAACACAGGGTACAGCTTTCTCTTTTGTAAGATGGTGTTGCAAATGTTGGCACTGCTGAATCTAATGCACTCTCTAATGCAGCCTGGACAAGCCCAACTGTGGGCCCTGTGAGGTAGTGGAGGCATTCTCCGGAAAGCAGGGTTTTCTCAGGCAGTCCTGTGCAAAGGAATTTAACTGTAGCTCTCCATGAAATCTGGGATAGTTTTGTGGCAAGGGCTGTGGGATTCAAGTTATAAGTATGAGATTCAAGTCTTTTCTGTCACTATAATTGTAACTAGGTATCAGGGCTAGCCTGTGTGCACACCTCCATGTAAGTTATTAATCCTCTGGGTTGTTCAGGAACTTGCCAGCTTGTCATCTGCATAGATGAGATAATGGGCTGCTTAGAGACAGTGGACTGATTTGATGATCAGCTGAACTCCTAGCCACCTTCACRACAAAGTATTTGACTGGTATTTGGTGCAACATTTGAAGTATTTGGTGCAGGACCTCAGCAGGTGAGTATTTCAGACCATCCTGAAGATTTTCTCCAGGCAGCTCTGCCTGTGTTTAGATCAGTTCCTTCAGTTAAATATGGTGTTTAACATGCTGGCTGGAGAAGCTGGCTGTCCCAGGGACACCCAGGTGGTTTCTGATGCAAAATTAATCAAATTGTACCTGCATGCTTGTAAATAGTGAGTAGAAATTGTTCCTGCAGATGCAGAAATGGTCATGTAGGATAGTCTTTTGTGTGCAGGTTAGATAGGTGATGTTTTGTATATGGTTTAAGGTAATTAATAGTGACGGATTATGTATGTGCTGGAGCTGTCGTGTAGGACCATGGGCCAGCTGGGAAGAAGGACTCTGCAAAACAGCAGTTCATGGAGTCTCTTGTGATCCAGCTGAAGATGCCACTGCAAGGACCCGTGCAACAGACTCCCATTCTCACTCGGACAGTAACTGACCATCCTCTTTAAGAGATTTAATTCCCCATGTGAGGGATATGCTCTGTCAAGATTCCAGTGACATACATTTTCTTTTTTAAACAAACAATCTGTTTGGGAATGTCTGTGCAACAGTTTCTTTTTATCAGTCTCATTAAATTTCTCAAATTCRGATCAAAACCACAGTTGACCTGGTTTGGCTTTTTTCATTGTCTTGAAGGGAGTTGTTAGTATAGGTTCAAGAGTGGTTATTCTGAAAATTCTTAAAGGAGACAATAACCTGCTTTCCCCCAGCTTCAAAGTAGTAAATTATTTTAAAGTCCAGGTGTAATTTCATGGTGGTGAGTAAATAAATGAGCAACACTATATCTTTAAAAAGAGACTCTCATATGAGAGAAGTACTTGTATCTAATTGGAGCCATAGTATTATGTTCACGTATACAAATGCCTGTTTAAGTATTCATATCTATGGATAGCTTGAAGAAAAGCATGAAGGACATGAAGCCACTTTGAGTTGTGTTACTGTATTTGCCTTCGAGAAGACAGACCTGACTATGATTAGAGATAAAAATGTAATTCCTGCAACTCCAATGGATTTTGCAGCCAGACTCTATGCTGTGGATTTTACTGTTTTCATGAAGGGACCAGTCTATTGAATTTATTGCAACAGTATTATTTTCAGTTACTAAATACACCCCTGCCCCCTTCTAATATCCTCTATGTCTTCCTTGTAATCTGAAGATTTTAACAAAAGACAGATGCATCATTTTAACTGAAAGTCTGGCATTTAAATGAGTGCAGTTCAGTGTATATTCTTACGTTAGTTTAAATCTGGTTTATATCTGTCCCAGATAACACCTTTTAAAAATAAAACTACTAAACATTAATTATTTCAAAAAGTTCTAAACATGACAGAATTAGTCATTATAGCGGAGCTTGGCAAAGTGATTATAAGCAACAATGTAGGAAGTTAGGCATCCAAGTTTTAGATAATGAAAGCCTGGAGCATATACAATCCCACACTACTGTCCTTCTCATGAGATTTGCTGTTCTTGCAGGAAAAAAGGGACCTTTATGTTTTCTGCTTTTGCTTACCTGAGGTGAACTCATGGCTTTAGGAGAACAGATTTTCAGAGAAGTGTTAGACTGTGTTTTAATTTTTAAAGCTATAAGTTCCTCAGGAAGGTTGCAGCATCTTCAGCCAGAGTGGGAAAGGACTTTTTGTAGGAGCAGGCAAGGGCAGAACCAGGCTGGTATCTGTAAAGCCTGTTTCTTAGTCTTTCCTTCAAATAGTTATTGAAGCACTTTCAGTAGCATTCAGATAATAACACTTGTCTCCAAATTGTGCACTTATCTCATACCATTAACCAAACTCTTGGTAACAAAGGCAATTGAAATAAATTGCAAAGAGATTAAGGTATTTTTAGAATATTTTTCTGTGTGAATTGTTTGTAGACAGATGCTCAACATACCCATATAGCAAGAGTAAAGCAGATGTAAACTAGAATATATAGAGATATCCCATCAGTTTTTAATTTTTAACAGTTTTATCATAGTAAATACCTACTTACAATTTAAGCTTAATCCCTACTCACTGGAATTCTCTGAGACAGGTTTTTCTCCTTAATGGGAAAAATGTAACTTTAAAACATGGAGAGACCAAATTCAAAATCACAAACACTCTTATTTCCAGGTGAATATAGATATTCATATGAAAACAGTACCCCAGAGATTTACATATAAGAAATGGATATATTGTTTAATTTCTGAATTTGTTGTGTAGATATGTTGTTAACAAAGACACTCATGCTTTCATCCAGAATAATTTTTGATAGAAAAATATTGTCTTCACAGAAATAAAACATTTTCATGGGAAATTCCAGTGCTGTAGCTCTATCAGTGTTGGTAGATATCCAAGACAAAAAAAAACCCCTTTTTTATTTGTCAAAAATGTCATCTTCCTAAGGAAACCAGACACATACCAAGGACATATGTTCTTGACATTCTTTCATCATGAGTTTGGGATCAAAAACCTACTGGAAGTGTTACCTTCTTCATTAGAAGGGATTTTCATTTTCTGTCTGTCTCTGCTGAACATTCATTGGTAGTGTAAACCGCACCATTCAGTCTTTAGACTAGCCAGCCATTGACTCAAGAATGAGCCAAAAATGATCAAATCTGTAAAACCAATTTCCCACATGGGATTCATTAGCTGCAACTTTTCAGATATAGGAATTTTTATTGAGTACTATCTTTTTTGAATAATTCCTTAAAGATTTGGATTCTGTGGTATAACCTTATCAGCGTGCAGTGAAGTTGTCCAACCATGTATAAAATACAAGGACAAAGAAAAAGAAATGCTGTAATTCTTCTTGAATATAGTTGTGCCTCTTCTAAAATCTTTTTCATCCCTATAATGTGGAATTTTAAGCCTCTCCCTTTTTAGCCATCTACAAAGATCTTATGAATAGAATAGAAAAGAAGAATTTAGAACAGAAGAATAAGAGTATTGCTTAGACCAAATGTCTAGCTAGCCTAATATCCTGTTTCCAATAGAGACTAATGCTGAGTGCTTTGGAAAAAGTGTATGAATTGACCAGTATATAATAAGAATTCATTCGTATATTCTTGCAGCCCCACGGTGGCTGAGATTTCAGATTAATTTCTATTCGTCAAGTTTTCTATTAACTCTGCTCTGATATCTGGAAAAGAAACCCACCCCCAAAACCCCTAATGCTGTTTGGCATAGTCCATTACGACTCTAAATGCAATATTTCTTTATCTTATTTCAGTTGATTTTTTTTTTTTGCTACTGTCTGTTTTAAAGTGCATCTGTTTTCTTTACTCTCTAGCAATTTGTTTCATAAATGCTGCACTGTTCCTGGAGATGTACGTGTTTTACGCAAAATATTGTGTGACTTGGTTTATACTTTTAATATAGTTTTCCTTATTATGTGACCTCAGGGGGCTGTTTCCCTTCCAGAGATGCTCACTGGGAATGGGCAGTCAATGGATATAAGTTTGTGTCTGTGTGTGTGACTTTCCAGAGAGCCTTGATATTTGAGACAGCTCACGTAGGAAATGAAATGGAAGGCCTGAAGAGAGTCGCTAAAACAAGACAGCTGTTTATTATGGTATCTCTTGGTGGGAATAAGAGACCAGTGTGAGTGGTCAGCACAACAGTCTGATGAAGTCTGAGGAAGAGTTTTAGTTGATTAATGACAGTTCACATTTTGAAATGGGGGATCCAGGACAGAAGTGCCCTTAAATATAAGCRTGGCTTCTAATGGATTCACTGTGTTCCCTCTACGGTATGGGCTTAGATACTGAGGTGCTTTTTCTGTCTCCGATTTGGCTCTATGTTATCCTTCTAGGGCACTCATTTACTGCCTGCAGCCCTGGGCAAAACAATCCTCTAGACTTTTTCTTTGTTATATTATGCCAGTTTATTTATCCCATTTTTTTTTTTTTAAATTGCTCATTAATGTGTTGCAAAGTGCTTGGAAGATGACATAAATGCTGAGCAAGGTGCTATGAACAGAAAGCTGAGAGGCAAGCAACAGCACTTTTGAAGGTGTGTAAATGCTGAGCACTATGTTGTTCTCATTGCTTCATGTGACAGGAGCCCTACTTAAGTGTGAAATAGTGTGGCTTAGTAATGGCACTATTAGTTTAACAATTGTATCCTGAATTACCTTTGCAAGTTTTTGTGTGGTTCAACAAAACTGCTTGGGAGAGGTGGAAGCCCACACCCTTCAAACTCCATCAGGGAAAGACTCAACGATGCTGAGCTGTCCTTCTGGGACTTTGTCCCACGTGTAAAATTGTCACTGTCAGCAGGGCAAATTCCACAGACAGGCTATTCCAGGGAAGGGGACTTGCATACTTCCTCCTTTGCGGTAATGCTCTGTGGCATGTTGGGTTTTGATGGCAGCTGGAAACACCATAACACGTGCTTTGTGGTTTGGTTTGACGTACTGTCTAGTGAAACACGTGGGTTTCCTCCTAAGGCTGTGGACATGTCATCTTCCAGTTATGTTGGCTGAAGAGGCTGTTGTTGCCAGATATGCACTATGCTTGTTTTCTATATGCTGCTTCTCCTTCCAATTTGTCAACTTGGTGGCTGTGCTTAGCCCTTGATAACCCTATTGCAATCCAAACAAGCCAAATTAGCAGAAATCTACAGTTTAAACAGTTTCAGTAAACCTGTCTGAAACAGGTTAAGAAGCAGGTTAGCCAGATAATCTCTGTGTGTGGAAAACCCCCAGTGTAGGGGAGCTGTAAGCACTGGTCCCAAGACAGCCAGGGCAGTGCTCTCCTGTGCTTCTTGCTCAAAGAGGGGACAGTGGCAGCCTCTCTCTCTGGAGGAGCAGCTCTGGGTTGCTGCAATGCTGGGCACAGGCATAGTGAGGCAAGTTCTCCAGTGGCTCAAACAAGAGGCTGTCGCTTGTCTTCAGCGGACATTCTTCTGCAAGCCTGACACTGACTTCAGGTTTAGTTTAGCACCTCTTTGTTCCCTTTCCCTCTGCATAATTATTCTGTTTGAGGTTCCTAATTCCTCTTTCTTGATTGTCTCTGCTTTCTCTTTTCTCCTTCTTGCTTTTTTGCAATGTGAAAGATTAAGATGAACATTCTCTTTCTTGTAAAGCTTGCGTATTTATTTTCAACAGAAAATGCATACAGGAGTGGAGGAGTTTTTGATCTTTTGAATGAGGGAAACTGCTACGTTTTCCTCCCTTATTCTTTTTTTTTTGATGTCCACATCAAAAGTTTGGAAAGCAGTATTACAGCTATTGAAGTGCATCAACATGGTAGTGTTTTTTCTATTTATTTGATGCAACAGTTGCTTTTTTTCATTACTTTTTATGAAGGATTTTGGTAAATAACAATTATAAACTCATTAGTTTCATTATTTTAAATGGAGCAGATAAATGGATTTTGCTTCTGACAAGGATGCATGTAGTAAATGACTGATGGATGGAGTTTAGAAGAGGTTGAGATATTTCATAGTAATTAGGCTACTCAAGAAAATAATTTTCTCAGTCTTATTGATGGGAAATTGGAAGTTTCCATTCTACTAATCTATTATGTAATATACTCAGACATGTTGATTGTGAGATTCTGCTTTGAATGTTTTTTGTAAGCATCTATGATTAAATTGTGCAGTAATGAGCTTAATGACAGCCATCGAAAGAGATGATCCTAGTAACAGTGGGGCAGAAAAAGTAAGCAGGGTGGGTTAACATTCAGGGTTTTTTGACTCCTACAAAATTAGCAGAGCCTAACTTATGCAACTAGCAGTAATAAAAAGGATATGTAAAAAATAAGGGAAAAATGATTCATTGTGGAATGTGACTCTTCTTTTTTGCAGGAACTTTGCTGGATTTTAATGCTTTTAGATAGGCCCTAAGGAGATTCTTCTCATATTTTGATAATTCTTCATCCTTTTAAAACATACTGCAACAACACCTCTGTGAAGTGTAAAACCATGTCTCTTCACAGAGTAGATGCTCAGTAAACAGGAGCCATCAAGAATTCTGCAAAATGTTCGGTGGGGCCAGTTGTTGAGATGGAGGGAAAAATTTTGTGAGGGGAGAACAGCAGAGATATTATTTGAATAAACAGGTATAGGTGTTGGGTAGCAGTGGATTTAACCAAGAAGGCTAACTGGGGATGTAGTCTCTTCAGTATTGTCCTGTAGAGTATATGAATTCCTATACCACGTTGTGGACATCGCTCTGGAGGTCTTGTATCCAGATATATTAACCCTGCCTCTTAAGGGTGAGCCCTTTGACTGATGATTGGATTGATTTAAAATTGAACTATTTATATAGGCTTTGCAGGGACCAGATATTTAACTTTCAAAACTTGAAATAGGCTTTCCTAAACTTACATGCAGAGCTGGAGTTCATGACTTCGGAGGGCTATACTTCAATATGTATAAAAAAGATTGCCATAAATTAGCAGGAGTTTATTACTGAAAATAATTTATGCTGGGAATGAAGAACACAAAACTGAGACCAAATTGCATATTTACACTGAAGCAAGGAGTTCTCTGGTCTGTTAACTTTCTTTCATGGATACCTAAAGAGGCAGAAGTCTTAGATTTTACTTCCCATATTTGGACTTTGGCGCAGGGTAAGCTATGGAGCTCTCAATATGCAGTATAGGAAGTGGGATCTTAACATTTATAGCACTTGTGTAGAATCTTAAAATTAGGATGCTTTTCTTTTTTGCTCTAAAACTAACAATAGTATGTCATGTCACATCATCTTCCATTCCGGCATGGCCAGGAGATCTACTGACTTGGTGTCTTGTCTCAATTATGTGCAGTGCTCTGAGAAACATCCAGGCAATCCCCTGTATCCACTAACACTGGCGAATTGTGTGGAAGATCCCAAGACAGTCTTTCTGCTTCCTTTGATGAGGCTGYTGTCCATCAGTGTAGGACCAGACTGTGCAATGGTCTATTATGCATTGTGTCTGTAAAGTGATTTAAAAGTAGAAGTGTAGATAGATTTTGAAATCTGAGGAAAATGGGTATTAATGATTGTATCCAAAATAAAGGATTGGTTTTATTCCTGCCAGATTGCTGTGTCCTGAGGGACTGCATGACTTCAGTGTTCCTTTTTACTTAAGATGAAATGTAAAAACATGTGGAATCTACTAAATATCTGAGAGATTTGAAAAAAAATAGACTGGATAATTCGTAGATAAGTTTATGAAACGAGGAATTGACAAGTGCGAAGTTGAAGTTATGTGCGAGATGGATGGTAGCAGATGTGGCAAATTACAATTTGTTCATGGGGTATGTTGATGACCATGCAGATCACCTACATGTAGCTCTGCTTTCTCTCTGTCATCTTTGTTTATGGCAAATCCATGCTCTGTAAAGTATGGCAACCTAAGGGGATTCCCTAGATAAACCGTGTGCTGAAAATCATGTATTTTCCCAGTTCCATTAGGTAGAAACTGATATTTAATAGCCTGGTCATTGTCATGGCGGGTGAAAGCTGGAAATATTTTCTGACCCTGTAAAGCTGTGACACTGTATTATGTGAGCCTCAGTTTTCAGCCCCACTGTCCTAGGTGGAGTCAGAAAAATGAAAAAATTCTTGCTGGATAAATTGATAAAATAATGAGGGCCCTGAATGCTCCCTCTGCCCTGAGGGCTTAGCTGCTTCCCTCTCCACCCAGGTGTTTCTAGTTCTCATGTCTGAAGCCTCAAATATGTTTAAATCATAGTTTTGGGGCCAATTTTCACAGTCTTTATAGTTGCTTTAAACAGGGCTCAGGTAGGGGCCTCCCCTGCCTGCCTGCGCACAGCCCTCACAGTGGCAGAGCCGCTTGTGGTGGGTCCAGCTTGTGGGACAGGGCTCAAGCATGACGTTGTGGCCTCCCAGGAGTAGCCTGGGGAACGAAGGGATGCAAAGATGTGCTGGCCACATTCCTCTCCTCTGCTGTGTTATCTGGGCTGTACGGCTGGTCCAGGTCTTGTCTGAGAGACGGAAAAACCCCAAAGAGTGAAACAGTGCATGCAGCCAGGTGGCATTAAGCAGTTGCGGTGTCCTCACCTCGAGTGGCTGTTCCTCTGAGGGATGCCATTCCTCAAGGCTGTAGGTTTATGAACATGTAGGCATTCACTCAGCAAATTTTCAGTCTTGCCTTCTTGTGACAAAACTGCCAGCTCGTTCACCCCCTGCCAGCTGCGGCTGTGCAGGACGAGATTTCCCCTTGCTGGGTGGCTCGTCATGCTGCTGCGGTGGGAGCCCTCTCGCCCCTGCTGGGCAGCGAGCCTGGGGAGCAGACACCTGCCAGTTAAACTGTTCAAGCTAAGTTAGCTCATCCTGATGGAGGCAAGCCAAGAAGCTCTCTTGTGAGCTGACTGCGCAGGCTGGGTAACCTCTGTGGAGAAATGAGCTGGGGAGGACGGGGGGACTGGGCACCAGGGAGCCTGGACCTCTGTGGCTGGCACCCATGAGCAAGTGCGGAGGAAAGGGTCCAAATTTACCCACTGTGTGCAGAGGGCATGGTGGGAACTGCGCGCATGTTTCTGCGAGCAGATTTGAGGGTTTAAAGCTCTAGTGGCTGAATAATGGAGCCAAACTTATGCTGAGAGTGACATTTCTGATCAGGGAAAGCACTCGAATGAAATGGGTGGGTAGATATTACCTGGAAGAGATGCTATGCTATACTTAGGAGGCCGCCTCTTGCATTCTCAGGGTGTGTATGCTAGTTGCATTGCAAGATATATATTACTTGGAAACTTATTCTCCTCACCTTCTAGCTTGAAAAAGACATTTGATTCATGAAACAGGAAGGCAGTGTAAAAATGGCATGCATAACCACATGCAATTTATTAGTAGATACTGCATTTGAAGAAATACATTCATGGCACAGTCAAAGTTAAAGTCCACAAACTCATGCTATTTTTTTCTTAAACAATTTGGCGGATAGGTTTTGCACATGTATGTTTCTTAAAGGAGGCTGCTATGTGAATAAGATTCCTTTACCGTAGTGAAAATATACAATAATCTTTTTCTTATTTTTTGCCTGTTGCTAACCTTCTT
Organism: Apteryx rowi; assembly: GCF_003343035.1. NCBI lineage: Eukaryota > Metazoa > Chordata > Aves > Apterygiformes > Apterygidae > Apteryx > Apteryx rowi. Next base: position 3,511,830 of record NW_020450761.1, read on the forward strand.
TGTGAGTGTGCATGCTTGTTTATAAAGCTTGCTTTAGCTCTGGTCCCTCCTGTCTTCCCTCTTTAAAGGTGGCAGCCTTGGCTATGTCACTGGTTGTATCAATGCACTTTCTTGACTTGGAGCAGAATTGCCAAGCTGTTATGGAAGTGATGGAAGGGCCCCTCCCCAGCGYCTTAATGGGATCTGAAAACTCGGATGCATGACTTCAATCCATAACGTAATGATCATGGAAATTTCTCCCCAGTCTTGCTGAATAATGTTAAATGCTCTTATAAGAATGTGATTCTGCCTTAACTATAGAATCAGACTACATTTCTTTCAGTTTGAGAACTTGGGAATGTCTGGGAACTGGGGAGAAAAAAACTRGATGAGGAAAAACTTGAAGTATTTTCCCTTCAAAATCACAGATGTTTTCATACTTTCATCTTTCTGAGTATATTTTAAAATTACCTATTAGTTTTAGTTGATTATTTATAAAGTTGTGTTCAGATGCTACTAGGAAAAAAATCAGGACTTTTCAAGTGTGCAAGTGAACAGAGAGTCTGTTTGCCTGTGATTAAACTGAATTTGGCTGCTGAATAATCAGCGTGCTTTGCAGAATGGTTGGAGTCACTGCATCCTTGCTTTGAGAAACCTGTAGACGCCGGCGAAGGGCAGGGCGGCAGCAGGTCCTCTGACTCGGGCGCCTGCATCCCTTTTGCTGCCCCTCTGTGGTGCGGGCTAGGATGAAGGCCCCGCTCGCAGGAGCCCCCGAGCTGTCCCACTGGTCCTGGGAGTGCCACTGGAGGGCAGCATTTTCCCACGCAACTCTGCACAGGCGGAGGAGAAAATCATTAGGGAAAAATCGGTTAGAAGAATGAACGGGGGAAGAAAGAAGAAACCATGGTGGTGGTTGCCACTTTCAAGACCAGCATGCATCTTTACTTCAGCGTGACTTATGCAAATGCCCTCTGTGGCATTTGCCTCTGCTTTTTTTTAAGTCCCTTTCATGTAGGTTATGTAAATTGAAATGAGGAAATCAAAGGCAGGGTCTGAACTTATTTTTTCAATGCTTTTCTGGTTAGAGTTCTATTCTATAGAAGCTGACTTGTATCTTTGAGAAGATGAGGAGTGTTCCTGGTTTTGCTGAAGTTCTGTTTCTTTACCATTATAACCAAAACTTTTCTTGGCTGTTCTGGCAGCTGTCTCAGAAATCACCTACTGACTATTGACTTTCTTGCCTTGTGGTTTGCTCAGGCATTTGTATGCATGCACTTTAAAACAAGCACTTTAATTCATTTTCATCAGCTGCTGGAAATACCTTTCTAATGACATGATGTCTTATTTTCTGCTCTTCRCGAGTACAGCTCGCCCCCCTCAGCCCTCCTCTTCTCCTCTCTGCCCTTTGGGAACAAACACCTCCAACATGTCCTGCTTCCAGCACCCCCTCAGGTGTATGGCAGGGTGTTACCTAAGCTGCCTTAGGCCCCTGACTTAGGATACTCTGGATGTGGTCTGTGAAACTAATTTCTCTGCATTCAGTTCCTGGTTTGCATTCCAAGACTAACGGAGCTGGTCAGTCTCAGCACGTAAGGCAAGGAAGTAGCACTGAAACCGGGTGTCGTCTGTCTTTCCTAGAAGTTTCCTACCAGAAGACAGAGTGTGGGTTTGAAGACAGCATACAAAATAGAGAGCTCAAGCTAGTATGTTTGACAAAAGATCGTCAAAATGGATCCTTGTAAACTCTGTGATGTCATATTTCACTGAAGATTTATGGAGATAACTCTGTGTAATTGACTGTCACTAATGATTAAACCTGATTAGCTAAGCTGTGTATATATACGTATACCTAAAAAATAACGGGTTGGATCATGTGCACTGATCCAGACAATGGCAAAATAAGTAGCCTCGGAAGGAGTTAGCAAAATCTCATACTTCAGAGGTGTTTTTCCTTCTGTCTGCATCTTCTTGTACTTAGGAAGATGTAATTTGGTCTAGCCCAGCAGCCAAAGAACAGCAACATKCAGCCAGATCAGCTCTGCTGGCAAGGATATGAAGTGGAAATAGCCGTGGCTGGCTAATCAGGGATAAATAGTTTGGAATATATGGTGGCCTTTAGCTTAGACCAAAGTTAACTCATTTATGGATGCTTAAACAAAGCTCTCTTGCCTTTGGAGAGTTGTAGCTTATGGTCTATTTCAGCATTACCGAAAAAGCTTTTATACTGAATTAAATGCCTGTTGTTGTGCTTTCTTGTACACAGCTGATAGGTGTCTGCCAAACATTCATTCCTTCATCATCTCAAAAACACTCTATTGCTTCATAAAGAATATCTATCTTAATATTTAACAGTCCTGCAAATATTGCTGGTTTCCAGATTATACTTTTCTGTCTGGTGTGGAGAGCATTACTAGTATTACTGCTAAGCATTCAAGACTGCAAACTTACATGTCTCAAGCACCTTTTATTTTCTTCTTTGATCTTCTGACGTATATTTGGTCTTGTTACTTCTCCTGCTCTGCCTTGCCTTCCCTCCAAAGATGCGCATATTGAACGGACCAGAAGTTATTCTGCTCCTGACCTTATCTGGCAAACTGTTGAATCACAAATAGTGGGGGGAGAAAGCTGCAAATACCTGCAGCAATGTGTCTGTTACTTGGTCATTAGGATGAAAAGAGAAATGAGTAACACAATGGTGCATTTCCCTGCTTGAAAAGGAAGGAGACTGGCGTTGTTTTTAATAGAAATGTCACTGGAGAAAAGAGGAGCCTTTGAATGATGTGTCTGTTCTTTTGTTCAACAACAATATAAAGAACCGGGTGACCCWATCGGTGGCCATAAATTCTTTAAACATTGCTGGTCAAATAAATATCTTCTATAAGGGTGCTCGTGTGCCATGATAGGCACTGGCTGTTGCGAGGCTTGACTTGCCTTCTTAGAAATCAAGCAGGTGATTTCTGAAGAAAGCAAAGTGAAGCTGACAAATCTCAGGCATTAAGGCAGCTCAYGTCCTTGGCTGTAGTACCCTCAGAGCATGGTGGGCTGGTACAGGGAGAATTAATGATGTTTTGGCTGGGCCATTTACAGAAGCGTGGTTTGTGGTGAAAATAAAACACTGAAGTAGCTATAAGAAATGTAAAACTGTGGAGTTAAAAACATCTGCTGCTGTCTAAGTAGTGAAAAACCAGTCTGTGAGGAAAAAAAAAGAAGGAAAAGATATCGATCCATTTTTATTTTGAAGATTGCTGTTGAGGTTCAGTGGTCAAAATTAAAAACTAGTATATTAGATATTTTTAAAGAAAAATAATTGTGCCCTATATAAATACATAGCTCATTATTCCTATCAGCTACAATATGTTGCAAAGCAGGTAGATGCKTTCACAGTTGGGTAAAGATTCCTTTCCCTTCTCCTCTTCCTCCTTTTGTGTTAGTGAGGTGTATGTAGCTGCATAGCTTGCAATGCCATGCAGGCAAATTTTAAGCTCAAAAAGCAAGCTGTGTCCAAGAAAAGTCTGTAGACTTTGATAGCAACATAGCTTCAGGTCTCAGACAGCTAATGCCTTTCCCTAGAAGGACAGTCAGAACATACAGTCAATACCGTCTAGACATTTTACATTAAGCAGGAGTGTGATATGATTAACTTTTTTGAAGTGAACTCTTTCCCTGTTAAAGTGACCTGCTTCCACCCAGTGATTTAGACAATAAAACTGGTGTGTATTTATTCATATGACTGCTCTCTACTGGAGAGAATTAGAATTGTTCAGCTTGGTATAATATTTGTAGCTTGTGACTAATGAAATCACTTGATTCATAGTGGTGGAGCAGGAGAAAATCGGGTCCATCCCCAGTGCAAAGGGAAGTTCTGGATAGTCTCAGAGGACCCTAACTGATAAATCTTAGGCAGGGTCAGATTTATGGCACTGGCTACTGTATAACTGTGACCTTGGTTTGTTAGCAAGGTCATCATGCATGTGATGATATCCCCTGTCCTAAGGCAGTGTGGGAGTGAGGTAGCTCTCTTGTTTTATCTGAATGGCGTATGAGCTGAGTTGCGTGCCATGGCGCTGGGGCAGAGACTGATTGCAGAGGTGTGGTTTGGGGTTTTGGTATGTGTGCTGGGAAGGGGAGGACTGCTCCTATGCTTGTCTGCCGCATCCCACTTGGGCCTTTGCTAGAGCCCTTGCATTGATAAAGTGTTTGCATTTGTTTTATCTATACCCACTCCCTTTGCGTTTTGTTTTTCTCAGCTGTGTGCAAGATAGAAGCAGAAGTGGCAAGTATCTTTAAACAGTAGAGAAATATTAACAGGAAACTTAACCAATATAACCGTGATCTTACTGCTCATTTATCTCTATGCTTTTTACATCTACATATTTAATTGTCTGAACCTAAGCATATATTGCTTGTAAAGATTTTCTGGAGTAGAGATGCTATTTACAGGTCTTGAATGTATCTCCACCCCCATCTTAATAGATAGTAAGGCTAGCAAACATCCTAACATACAGACATTGCGACCAGGAATCACGTCATTGTTAGCAGAATAMAGACAAGAAATATAAGGCCTGAACAGGAAGGCAATGCCACAGAATTTACAACTTGCTTCCCCTCCTCTCCATTGCTTAAAAAACAAAACAAAACAAAAAAACCCTCAGGATTTTTACGGGGCCTGACTCATGACTTTGACCTAGCAAAGTCAATGGCATTGAAGCAGGGGGGAGCTTTTCTCATAGCATCCACATCCCCGGAGTCCACGTGTCCTTGTCTGCCAAAGATGCTGCTCTCCCCTTGCAGCCACCTTGTGCTCAATCCCAGGGCCTGGCAGTGCCTGGAAGCATTCACAGTGCTGCAGGGAGGTGATGCCTTGTATTCCTGCTCTTTTTGCTAGATGGTGCTCTTTGCATCCAGCACATGCTTTTCAGCCTCTTTGAAAGCACAAACTCAGTCAGAGTATAAGGACCGAAGTGACAGCTGACCTCTGCACTTGTATGCAAAGGCAAAGAGGTCTTTGCAGTCCCTTTACAGCACAGCTGCAATCTGTGCCCGAGAATAAATCAATAAATACACAGATGTAATAATGGGCACAAATTCTGTGACTTACTTTCAACCTCTGTTTGAAGCCATGACAAAGCCCTGTAACTGTTGTTTTCCCTAACTCTCTCGGCCCCTCTCCTTCACTCCCCTTGCAAAAATGGAAGGGAGAGGATTGGAGCTTGCTAAAAAAAGGTTTGGTAAGGGGAATGAGCCTGTGGCCAGTGTCTGGGAAGAGACTGCAAATGTAGGCTGCTCCTTGTACTGCGCTCACTTGTGCGGAGATGCAGCAGCCAGCCACCATGAGGCTCTTCAGAAGCTCTCTTAGAGGTGATGGTATCTGATGAAATATCTTTTAGCCTTGGTTGGACTCATAAGCTTGCAATAGCTGTCGATGACTAGTGGGAGATAAATTACACATTTTTCCAGTGCTGTCCTTTGTAACAATTATGTCTTAACAGTGGGAAGAAAGGGGATAGTTAAAAGTAGGTTTAATCCCAAAGGGATGGTTTATTCCTTTAACTACTGCACTTGCCAGCAGCTCTGTCTTCTTCCCTCATTCTTCTTCCCTCCCTCTGCTCCTCTCCTCCCCCTCCTCCTTTCCCTCTACAAAGTTACCTTTGCAGTCATGGCCTACTCGTGGCAAGGATTAATGCGTTATTGGAATTTGCACACCTCACAGCAGTGTGGCATGTATTCTTATGAATTTTATTGGAATGCACCACAGTATATCATTTCATTAAACTGCACATATCATGCTTATTTGCTGTTACTTCCTAGAYCTCTATATGCAGTTTTATCATTCTCAAATGACAATAAAATAAAAATTAAAATAAAATGGTATAATGTCTAAATAAATGTAGAGGGTCAGTGGACTCTGTACGCTGACTACAACAACAAAATTATTGTCTCATTTATGTGTGGGTGGGGGAAGGGAGCAGTTTCTTCACTGTATTTTAATTAACTGTGTTTCACTGCATGGTGGTAAAGATAATAACCATAACATTAGTGCCGCTACTACGCTATCAAATGCTTGTCACAGTCTAATATTCTCCAACAATATAGCTTCACAATGGAGACATACACAACAAAAGAGCAGCTTGTTTTATTAATTTACCAGGGCTCTGTGTTTTTTTTGGAAGACCAGTATGTATTTCTGGGAGACTGATTAAAATAGAAAGAAGTATACATGGTAGAGAATAATATTTTTACTGGTGTGGGATTCATTTAACAAAAGTGTTCCTTCAGGAAAACAGAATCAGGATGCTAATGTTATACCTCATTTATTGCCAGCATATTCAGTGACATTTCATAATGTACATCTGTCAGCCAGAGATATAAATGAATGAGGTGAACCATGCAATTTACCCTCAGGAAGTTCCATTAGAGCCCCCAAAGTATAATATTTATGAGGTCAGAATCAATTAATCAGATAGCTGTATTTGCTTTTCAGCTCAGCATGCTCTTCTGCACCAAGCTGTTGCATTGAGAAAGTCTTTCGTATTTGGTAAGAGGAGTCAATTTGTATGTACTGCATGAAGTCTGTTTTGTAAATCAATTGCTATCCTAACACAGCTTATACTCAGTGGTAATGCAAGCTATAAGTTAAGGGAATGCAAAATATACTTCTATCAAAACACGTATCAGAATAGAAATCTTCCATATCTCCTAGTCATTGCTGCAGCCTAGCAAATCTCTTGAAAATGAGAAAACAACCTGGGAGAAAATGGTGCAGCTCAACCAAAAATAATTCCAGTAAATGGAAAATCTTGTGGGAAAGGGAAAGACTGTGGTTCATCTGAAAAAGTTGAGAACTACTGATCTAACCAAAGGACCACCTCAACCTTATGAAGGAAAGCCACAGCACATCTTGAGATTTGTTACCAGAATGCTTTTCCTTTGTAACCGCGTTCTGAATAATCGTTACTTTTGTTTCCCTCTGCTCTATCGGTTGTTTGGATGTGTGAGAATGTGTGTGGTATTATTTTTGTTTTAAATTGCAGTTGTTTCATGGGCTATTTTCAGATGTCTTACAAACCACTCCTGATTCTCCGACCACAGATGAAGAAGCAGATTCTTGATTCTGCTGCTTAGTTAAATTTATTTAGGGCTTGGTTCCTGGGAAGTGCAGACCACAGTGCGGTTTAGTTGAAGTGCATAGAGAGATCATTTTTTTCAAAGTTCATTTGTTACCATGCTCCCTGTCAGAATTCAGGCTGGTCAGTGTGTGATGTGTGGATTCTCGGTTCCTAAGAAATGGAAAGTGCTTCTTCTGAAGAGATTTTCAAAAATTTAAATGTATTTTAGGTTTGGGAAGGTTTTACTGTGCATACAAAATGATTATTGATCATTGCATTCTTTTTTTTTCGTTTTAGACAACAGATGTAAAAGATAAATTTTGGTTCTGAAGCCTGTGTCAATACGTTTGCAGTTGTCATAACTGACGCCAAGATGTGAGATAGCATTTCTTAGATTCTTTGAAAAAGAGTTTACTTAAAATGGTTCAAAAATTACCTGTTACCTGTAAGATTACATTTCTCTTCCAAGAATGTTTTTTGAGAGTGGAAGAAAAATCAGGAAGGGCATATCTGAAATCACTGATATAAAAATTTCTAGCAAAGGATTAACTAAGAAAAAGCCCCTGAAAAATTTTTTGCTTTTGCAGTCTTTTACTAAAATCCTTAATTTCTGTTTTGTATGTAGAACTTTCTGGCTCATTCTTTTGCACTTGAAGAATGAGGATGCTTAGAAATAGTTGGGATTTTTTTCAACAACAATTGTTGTCAGAAAGTGCTGATACATCTCAAAATCAATATATTCCAGGATGGGAGTTCTGGGCAAGGGAGGAAGGAGAAGGACTGAGATCCCCATATACCACATAGCTGTGTGTTTAAAAGTGCTTGTTTCAGAAATGAAAAGCAATGCTTAAGACACTGGCAAACCAGCAGTAAGCCCAGTTTGGAAGAGGAACTTGAGTCTGAATCTCCTATATAGGGCAAGTGCACTGATCTCACCTGATGCATGCTGGCTAAATTAAAAAAAAATAAAATTGTGTGCAAGTCTTAACAGTTTTAGCAGATGAGTGTGACGAAGATCACCTATAGAAGAGATCAATGGTCTAACTTACCATGAATACAGAAAAGCAAGTTCAAGTATTTGTTTATAGAAGTTAGTGACAGTGACTTGAATGTTGCTTCTTATATTCCTAAATGAGCATCTCAGCATCCCTTAGGGGGTTTCTTCTTTCTTTCTTCTTTTTGCTGCTGTGCATCAGAACGAAACAAATGACAAAGCCCTGAAGCAGAAATCTGCCAGCCCATGTGGCAGCAAAAAGTAGAACTAGGTGTTAAGGCATTCTGTGCTGCAGCAGAGGTGACTCTCTTTGTCAAACAGCTAACTTATTAGCAAATACATTGCTTTTTATTGAAATGTGTGCAGAGTCTGATTTGTGTATGTTTATTCTCAGTACGTAATTGTATGGAGACATTATGAACATCAAGGTGATTCTGTCCACTTACTTTGACTTTATCTTTGGACTAGTTAATATTATTGATGGAGTATTGTTGGCCAGGTGGGATACATGATATTCTTCTGCTTTGTGATTGAGCTACTGAAGCCTTGTAAACAGAGGGCAAACACTTTTGGAACAAGAGTGAATACCCTTGTTTGCATGTGAATGAGTACTTGTATGGACCCTTATTCCCAGCATTTATGCAAATGCAAACTCATACATGTGAATGGATGTGGAAAAGAAACAAAAAACAGAATCAAAATGAGGGCCTGGATTCAGGAGAATGTTTATTTTCCACTATTTGTCCTGCTCTGTTCATCTCACTGTTGGACAAGGGTTTCAAAAATCGTCCACAGCAAATTGGAGAGTGTTGTTGGTGTAAGGTGTTCTGACGTGCCCAGCAAGCAGAAGGAAAGAAGAAAAGGGATAGCGCAGCTGGATGGAGCAAATGCCGCGTAAATGGTTTGCAGTCAATACTCCAAGTTTTCCTGCATCATCTACTACTGTAGAGCAAATCAGGGGACCAAAGCCATTGATGATTTTGGAACAAGATGAGGAAATAATGGTGTTATTGACAGCAGTGTTGTTATAGGCTATGTTATACTAGTAAATAAGACAGTCTGTCTTCAGGCTCTGAAAGTAGCACAGTATATTTCTTTTTTATACAGGTAAACTCTCTTTCTCTGTACAATCTCTGTCATGTGCTACCCCTCACAGCGCTCTGGGGATGCTGCTATTTGTCTAGGATTCAGGCTGCTGGGTCGTCCCAGGGAGCATTACACTTGGTAATACATTTTTACTAATAAGGGTTCTTCCAAAGTCAGGCAAAAGGAATGGAATTACAAGTTAGTAAAGGAAAAAGAAGCTCTACAAATGACTATAACAGGTACTTACTTGCACAGTGCTCTGTGGCAAGACTTGAAGCAAGTGAGATAAGGTGATGCCTCTTGATTTAGTGTAGCATCTTTATCTCCCAGAGCACCCCTTCTTATTGTAGACTGATTTATGATAGTAACCCCCCCCCGCCCCATGCCCTTGGCTTTATGAACATTCATTCTGGAAGCATTTCTGTTTTCTTGCCTGCCTTTTAGGGCTCTACTTTTGTTATTTTATCTATTTTAAGTTGTCATATTAGCATGTGTAGCAATTAATTACTGAAATATCACCATGGGATTCCATCTAGTAAATGAGGATAATGCTCCCTCTGTTTAGATCCATACCCCTTTAAAATATCAAAGTCCCCAGTTTGCATTTGATACATCCTGTGACTGAAGATCACGTCTAATACTCACGTTTGCCCTGACCCCTTTTTACACTAAGAATTACTGATTAACTGTTTCATTACAGCAAAAACTATGACACAATCACCTTCTCAAATGTCCTCCAAAATCCCTCTTGCCTACTGCAGGCAATTCCTGGTTGTTCCTGCAGAGCCTCTTAAGCTGTATCTTAAATTAATATTTGGCATATAAATGACAAAGAAGAGAAGCAAAAATAAAACCTCAGAAAGGGAGAGGGAGACAGGAAAATCTGATCATGATACATTTTTTAAACAAGACCCTAGAAAAGTTAAATGATTGTATTTTACTTGACTAGGAAGATTTATGGCTTTTGAGTAGAAGGAAATCTTAACAAGACTTCAAAAATTAAATCAGAATGGTATTTCTGATCAATTTTTCATTCTCAACAGGGAGAGCAGTGCTAAAAAAGTTTGTGAAGGTAAGAAAAGTAAGAAGAAAGCAACAAAGTTATTTCAAATGAACATATTTTTGGCCATCTGGGATAAGGGATGGTATCACAGAAAAGGAGGATCTGAAGATTGAAAATCAAATAATACATGACAGCAAGCTGAAAGAGGAGTCAGGGAGTTGTTAAGAACAATCAAGCAAAACCAGGGAAACTAGTTGCTACATCAGGAGGATGCTGAACAAAAAAAGATATTACTCAAAGTTTCTTTTAAATGAGAGTGACAAAAAGAAACTTTCTACATCTAAGGTAGTGTGCAGAACTAGAGAGATGTATAGGAAGAATACTTCAATGAATAAATATGATCCCAAAATAAACTGTAGGACAGAAGTGTCTGCTCTGATAATTTTGTAAGAAAGATAATTCATCTGAGTGTTCAACAGCTGAAGGCATTGATTCTGTGAGGGAGGATACTAACTCAGCCCTAGTACTACTGAGGATGACCTAAGAGCTCTAGAAAAAAAAAACAGAAAAAGAACATATGTTACATCCAACACAATGTACACAGGAGAAAAAGGTTCATGTGGGTTTAATATTCTTTACTTCAGTAGTGAAGTAGAAAAACAGAAGACTGCTGTTCTGTTTCAGCGACTCTAGAAGACACATATGAGATTGTCCAAAATGGCAATTAAAGATTGGGGAAACTGGATCTAAATATGATGAAGAAGAGTGTGCTGAGAACCAGAGGAACTTAGCTAGAGAACAGTACTGCACTAACAGATAAGTGGCTTTTGGATAAGAGCCAATTTATACCCTGCATAGAGTAAGCTGAATGGCTGCAAAAGACTATGGATAAACACCTCTAGTTATCTAAGATAATCTAGAAAATAAAACATAGGGAAGCTCTATGGAAATTGTGCTGAAAGTCCATATCTTGTTTTAGCAAAACACATGTATCTTAGTGAATTCTGTCAAAAATCTACTGTAATGATATTAACATACAATATTTTTAAACTGAAATAAGTTTGTTTCCCTTATGCTGATTTATCTATATTAGGAGTAAACATAGCATTGTCTGTACAGGGAGGTGATTTCAGATTAGTCTGTGGTGTGAACTTAATCTATGTTCTTGAATAATTTGCTAGAAGAACAGCCTTATTTTCAATGAGCTTAATTCTCTGTGAAATAATTCTATGGATGAAAAGCCCGTCACTGAATCAGTATTTAGTTTTTTCTTACAAATTAGACTAAATATGAGAATTTGAGTTGTCAGGGTCCACAGCAAGGCCAGAAACAGTGAACTGATTTATTGCCCTTCTTTTAATTGGAGATAATGTAGAAGTATCTCCTCAGTACACAAATGAAGGATTTTATAAAGACAGCTTAGAGCCCTCTCAAAAATTGCCATCATTCGTTAGCTAGCTGAATGCATTTATGTCCTGTAAATAAAATTTCGTAAAGCAATTAACCATGTTTTATGAGTGCTATTATCACCAACCAGTTTTCCTAGAAATGAAGTGTTTTTTAACAAACATTCTCATTCCAGAACTCTCTCTCTTCTTGTTTTTTGCTGTTTACAACAGCAGAAACTCCTCCGAGGTCTAGCGAGTCACTGTATTTAATCTGATGTGACTAGGAGAGCAGAATTTGGCCCTGCCTCTATGGGGCCTAATCTCTTGACATGTATATCATCTGAATCCCTTCCAACTTGCACTGTTGTGTAATAGACCAAAATTTGTCCCATCAGGTATTTTGCGGAGGTGGGGGGAAGAGACATAAAGAGATCTCATTTCTTGAATCTGCACATCCAAAAGTAGGATAGACTTGCCAAATTGGGTTTATGTATCAGAGCCATAGATGAGCAATCCAGAAGGTTGGTGCACCTCCCTCTCCCCCTCCCCACTGGTATTTTAAAAGTCTATATGAGTGCAATGATGCCTTAAAGACAGGGACACTTAATTATCTTTAAAAAAAGAGGAGGAAAAGAAAAAGCTTCACCAGAATTGTTTTTTAGCATGTTTGGGTTCTGCTGAAACAGTAAATGTGCTACATTTGTACAACATTTCTGATAGAATACTACAGCTACTAAGTATCTACTTATTGGCCACTGGAGCTGTTTTTGTGTAAAATGCCTGTAAAATTTTGCAGAGCAAAGATTTTTTGAGGCATATCACTGTTTCAGTGATTATTTTTTGACTGGTTCATTTTTGGTTCCTGGGTTCTTTACCTGGTGTAACTTTTCTCACATTTTAGTGTATTTTCAGTCATTTCCTAAAGAAACCTAAAATGTCCTCTACCAGCATCTTCCCCTTGGCTTGACTTGTAATGTATATTTTTATATACTCTTTATATATGTCTGTTCCTTTCACAAATAGAAATATTTCCCCTTGATTTTCCAGTAAGAGTAGAACTTTTAAGTGGATAAACCTTCTTGAGTTCACTAAGGTACAAGGTGTGGACTTTGCCAAGCTTAATCTCAAAAGGTTGATTTAATGTCTTTACAGATTCCAGCTTTAGGCTGAGACGTGAYAGCTATAGTCCTAGTCTCCCACTCATGAACTGAGCCTGATTTTTCCCTCCTTTTACTTCTGCTGGTGCGTGCCTTACCCCAGTGATGGCACACCCTAGCATGTGTGCCATGTGTGCCTTACCATAGCGCTGGTAATTAGGTGCAGAACAGAAGGCTGTTCTGGAAAGTGTGAAACCAGCAGAATCTGGCCCATGGTGACTGCTTTTTGGGCAGCCTCCGGGTGTGCTGCCTGCCTCAATCAGCCCTTGCAGCCTGTGATGCTACAGCACTGCATGATTAAACTGGAAGCGGGGAGGGGCAGGTCATTTTGTGGGTGCTTCAGGGGTATTGATGCCTGAAGCCATGGCCGGTAACAACTTATGGTCTCAGCACTTAGGCCAGAGCAACACATTGCATAATTCCTGTGTAAAGTTACACTAGGAGAGGAGCAGCACAGAAGCCAAGAGGCGATGGGGCTAGTAAGTGTTTCCTGGAAGGAGTTTAATCCAAGAAGTCTATGTGCTGCAGCCTAGAGAGAGGAGAAACTTGCCAGATGGTGCACTTGTCACCATCCCGTCCTCCTTACCCATCTGGCAGGTGCTCTCTGCAGCTCCCTGCCTCCCAATGACAGGCTCCTTGGATTTGATCTAGCCTGTTTCGGGGAGTAGGATGTGTGGTGTGTGTGTTTGTGTGTGTGTGTGAGCCGGGCCTTGGTGAGTTTTACGCAGCAGTGTAGGGGTATGGGCGTACAGTGCTTTGGCCTCTTGAATAGCAACTTCCTGCTGAAGCCAAATTCTGGGACCTTGGTTCATAATGTATCRTTTTTGTCACCTATGCAAGATCCTTTGCAAGTATCAGTATGGCCCATCTATTCAGAGTGCAATTTCAGAGGCTTGGTTTATGGAAAGCCCCTTTTCCCTCTGAGATTGTCTCTGTGATTTTAAGAGGAAAGTTATCGTTAATTTCTCACTGTCTGAGGGGTTTTTTTTTCTTTTTTTTTGAGAGAAGGGGAAAACATTTTTTCATCACCTGTTCAGGCTTCATTCTTGCTGCTGTGACAAAGTGGATAAAACCTGGTGTGAAGGCTGAGGCATGATACCTGGTTCACAGGACTGTACAGCAAACAGACAACTATTTTCTCATGCAGGGATTGTTTCCACACGTGATTAAATCACCCTTAGACCTGCTGAGGCTTACAGCGTAGGGACCTGCTGCTATGGAAACAGCTTCCAAATTTTTGGTCATGAGGCTGTGGCGCCTTCTAGAAACTGGCCAGGTGTTAGGTTCAGCTGAGTGGCCTCTTTCCCCCCCGTCCCAGGGCAGCTGAACGTGGCTGTCCTCGCTGAGCCGTCAGCAGACCCTCCAGGCTGAGTGCAAAATGTCCCATCTTATGCTTGCTGCTGTCCTGTTTTATTTCAGTTAGGGATATTGGGCAGGTTCTCTTTTACAAGATGTGGAGAAGGAAGGACCTGTGAGCAGGCTGAAAGGTGACCAGACCTTGCTGTGGTGGTTCAAAGAATCTTAACGTTTAAAACAAATGATGTAAATGACACGAGTGGTCTCCAGCCATTGCAAACTTGTAGGAATAATGGCCTGTTTGCACAGCAGCTGGAGCAGGGAGTCCTGGCTCATGTCTTTGCTCTAATACAAACAAGAAATGTAAATCATAGACAAGCCAGAAGGGAAGTGTTTGAGGTGCTCATCCAGGCTCATCACTAACCAGTTCATGGAGTTCTTAAGTGATGCAGATTCCATGTGTCAGAAGGGAGTTTATAATCGGGTCCTAACAGGTCTGCCTTCCTGGCTCTTTCCCTTCCCTCTTTTGGCATACTTATTAATTTCTCCATGTCAATATTTCAGCTGATGATACTTTCCTCAGTCTCTTGTAGGGCATCTGATCTGGCATACGATTAGAGCAGAACAAAACCCAGAGTTGTGTTCTATAAAATTGGAACAGTTCTATGTATTTTAGCAGTCAAGATCACAGAAGTGTTTTCTAAAGAGGATGAGAAAAAGAAAGAAACAAAATAAAGTAACCTCTCATTTCTTTTTAATTTCCTTGAAATGTGTCCTTAAGAAGTGTAATAGTGGTCTTAGAGTTGCTTAAAGAAAAGAAGAAGAAGAAAAGGGCATTGTTTCTAATCCTTAATGTACCCTCTGAGTTGGATGAGAATTTTGAGTAATATAAAGTGTGTTCTGACTGTCAAAGCTTTTCTGGCAAGTAATGTTGTTTGCTGTGAATCTTTTAAACTTTCAGTAATGGGAGTATTCAGTAAATTAATTCATTTCACAGGATTAGTCTTTCACTGCATATATTTTCTTCTGCATTATTTCCCTTGAATCTTATAATTTTCTC
This sequence comes from Apteryx rowi, assembly GCF_003343035.1. NCBI lineage: Eukaryota > Metazoa > Chordata > Aves > Apterygiformes > Apterygidae > Apteryx > Apteryx rowi. The sequence continues at coordinate 3,526,899 of NW_020450761.1, forward strand.
TCTCTTCTGTACCTGCAACGTATTAATAATTTTCTTTCATTTTCATCACACTGCAATAGCTTTGGTTTGTTTTTATCATCTGCTCCTAATCCTTTTGGCTGTCTTTACTTAAATTAGAAATGGAAGCTTCAGTGGCAAGGTAATACAGTAAGTAATAATAGTGTGTAATGATGCCTTCATTCCCCTTTTTCTCCACCACCCTCTACAATACTCTAATGAATATTAATGTGTGACATTCACATGAGAGCAAATGTAAATAAAGAGCACATGTATACAAAAAAGCTTTCTCTATGTTTTGCTGAGCTTTCTTATTGCTGAAATGATAAATTCTAGATTAATATTGGGCTCTGTGTGCGTGCTCAAGGAGCCAGATAGAAGACCCTATAGATTTAAAGGCTGCAAGATGATGCTTGTGGCCTCTGTAGTCTGACCTCCCATATAGCTGAGGTTGTATTGACATTCTGGTACTAGCCCAGAGAAGGTGGTAACTGGGAGCATGTGGTACGTTTTTCAGAGCCTTCTTTTCTTGATTCCCTTCCCAGAGAGGCCAGCTGTACTCACCACCAGGCCATTTCTAATGCCCCTGGGGAACAAGCATTCTTAAAAGAAGAGAGGCAAACACCAGTTAAAGTCAGTTCTGTTTTGGTGCCAGAATAATTGGCAGATCTGTCTGTCATGGAAAGAGCAACAGGACCTTTTACCACCGGCACCTGGGAGGGAATACAGATCCTGCGGGGGCCCTGTGATTCCAGCCTGCTCCTGGGAAAGGGACAGATCCTTGTCTCCTCCTTTGTTTTTGGCTATGTTATCTTCAGCTTAAATTCTTCTTTCAGTCCATTTTTCATGAATTCTCTGATGATTCCTGTGGGTAACTTGCTTTTCTTTGAGGGAAAGGAATTGGCTTTTTTTCCCCACTCCTTATGCTTCTCTGTGATAGAGAGGATTGCTCCCATCTTCAGGATATTGGGAGATGTTAGAGCAATTAAATAGGAAAACTGAACACTTTATCGCAATAATGTGGGTTTGTACTAGGTAGAGGCAACATTGCTTACAGGAGCTCATCTTGTTTGTGGGTGTGACAGAACTGCCTTGGTCTTGCTGCTGCTTTTGCCTGTGGCAAAGCCATGATTGATGCTGTAGAAAAAGGCATGAAGATATGGGGGGAATAAACTATTTTTCTGAAAGGGATGGCCCCTTGCAAGCACCTTATAAACCAGGAGCACTGCTACTCTGAGCAGCAAGAGCTGCCTCTGCTCTTTTGTCTTCCCCTTTCTGCAATAGGAGGAGGCAGACCTCAGCTTCTTATTTTTGCTGTCACAAAGTTTTAATTTTACCTGTGTTGCTGAGAAGCAGCGAACCAACTCTGGCAATTGCTGTATTTTACAGGTGTATCCTAGTTCCTGGCTGAGAATGAGCCACTGCACTTCTGAGGGGTGGGAAATAAAGGCAAATCCTTCTGCTGGCCCTGCAAGCTTCATATTGATACAAAAACATTTTGGGCAGAAAAAAGAAAAACAGAAAGGTTGCCAGGTGAGGTGCCTGCTCAAAAAAGCACTAACCCTTTCAGAGCTAAAAGTCATGCTACCACCCAGGGTATTATTTTCAGCCTTGGCAGGAGCTTTCACCTGTAGCAGGAAGGAAGGAATAAAGAGAGACTTCCTTCTACAGACAATCTCAGCAGTATTATTTAGAAATGTCCCCATTTATTATTACCACTATTCTTATTACTCTGACACCTGGAAACATAGATTGTGGCATTTGGACTGTGTTATTTGCATCCTGAATCTGCACACAGCTGAGAATACACATGATTTAGCTACCTAGTGTCTTTCTCAGGTATCTAAAGTTACAGGCATGTGGAACATTTTCAGTTTGGGGGCTTCAGGAGAGAGTGGAGTTAATTTGTAAATAATAGGATGTTATAGTTACAACTATAACTGTGCTCTGACAGTATTTCTCAGAAATTTGTGGCAGGCATGGAATTTACTTTTTTCTTTTACCTTTCTGGTTTGTTGCAATATTCTGTCCCTGGATGGGTTGTGCTCTTTTGCTTGGTCAGGTACCTATTTTTAAACCTTTAGACAAATTTAGTTTGTTCTACCTGGACAGCATCTTTAGTTGTTATTGTCAAGTGGTTAGTGTGAACTGTAGTCTGGATTTCTGGATGGATTTTAATGGCATTTCATTAAGGGAGCAATTTCTTACCTAAGGTATAAGGTATCTATTGCTCATATTGCACTGTCAGAGTAAATCGAGAGATTTTACGTGATCTCTGTGTTCATATTTTGATTCTCTTTTGAAAATGGCCTCTCACCCACACACAACTTACTGATCTTAAAAGCATGTCTCTACAAAGAAAACATCCCTTAAGAAGTAATGTTGGGGGAGAGAAAGCGAAACAAAGGTCAGCAGTCTTTTAAGACAGGTGAAGTATAAAAGAGATGTCTCCTCTGCTACTGTGCAGACAAAATAATAGTGTAAAAATTTCAGCATTAAATAATGAATGATGCAATCTCAGTCTGTCATATGGCAATTAAGGCTTGTGTATACTCAGTGGATTGGCTTAAACCAGTTTCTAGATAAGACATGGACCTGGACTACAGAGAAAACTCACTGGAATATCAGATTTGCTCATTTTAGTATGGTCCAAGTAGGTCTAAACCTGAGCAGGCAGCAGGGACAATTATTTTCTTTTTATGAAGCTGTTCTCTCAAACACATTCCAACAATAGCAGAATTAAAAAAGTGCATTGTGCTCGTTGCTTTTATGTTGTGGTCATTGCATCTGACTGGGGTTCAAGACTTCAATTTTCAATGCTGTAAATCTGTAAGTTTCAGAAACACCAAGTTAATTTAAAAACCAAACACGTAGGCTCAGAAAAAATACTAAGTGGGAAAATTTCAAAAGATGAATAAACACATCTGATCGATCATCCCATACTACTGAGGAATTATGACTTCCTGCATTCAGAAATCTGTATTCACTCAAAGACAGAGCCTGTGCGTACGATCTGAGTGACCATTTTAAGTGCAGGGATCAAGACTAACTGTAGTGTGTTTACAAGACTTGTCAATGAGTCAGAGAGTGTTCAGGAGAATGTGATGGATCTGGACTATTGTACATTCTGGGTTGCAGATAGGAAAGGGAATAGACAATGGGATGTATTGAGCACTGACTGCAGGCAGTGGTCTGCAGCGCTATAGCACTGTGGGCTTTGAAAGTCTGATGCTGCATTGTTTGTAAATGAAGCCTTTTGTTCGCTGAGATTTACAGACATGTTTGGGCAAATAAAACATCTAATTTGAGTGATCTAATTGCTGCCTCTAAAATGCTGTTTGCACATTACACTGTTTAATTACTTCAGTCTAGTAGTTGTCTAGCAATGTCTCAATCTGTTATATCTGCCAGAATTAAGGAGGAAAAATGAATTTATTTGGGTATCATTCACTGTGCAACAATTGTAGGAAGCCATAAATGGAGAAGCAATGTTTGTTCATTTTAATATTTTTTGTGACAGTGCCACAATAGCGTAAAATAAGGAAAAAATCAGAGGAGCTTCTCTCTAAAGTTTTATGGTTCTTGGTGGCAGTGATACATAGTCTGAGAGGGCAGTTCATAAAATAAATGCTAACAAAATACAAACTAGCATAGTCTCTTCTTTGCTCCAACACAGCTCTTAACATGAAAGGGAATTATATGTGAGCATAAAGGGAAGAATATATGCAATTAGCCCCATTGTGCACTCCATTCTACTTTCAAATTGTAAATGAGAGCAGAACTTGTAATAGGTTTATATATAGCCCCATGTAACTCATAACTCTCAGCAATCCTGCTGCTGTCATGTACATTTTGTACTAGGAATGAAAAAATAACAAGGTTTGCTATCTTTTCAGAACTTCACACTTCCTGGTATGTGTGTGTGTGTTTGTAATTTATTGTCCTCCGTATAATGTCTGTCTAAAAAGAGAACTGGAATGGGATTAGGGTCTCTATAAAGCTGTGCTTCTCAACCTTTTTAAATAAAAGACCACCTGATCTTATGGGGAAAAGTATAGACCATTGCCACAGTATTTTTCCTTTGCTGAATTCTTAATTGGTTATGCAAATTGGATGTTCATTTATTACTTTGATCTTTTCCAGTATCAATTGTTTGCACTTGTGGGAACATGTATTTTCTGCAAAGGTTTCATGAGGTGTCACACAATTACTAGAGGTTACTAGAGGAAACAAGCTAAGGAACACCAACTATTTATTTATTTTAAGAGAATGTTTCCTTGAAGACCAGTATCTCACATAGGCCATGCAGTTACCAAATAGACTAGGCTTGAAATACCTCTCTGATGACTTCTCCCATTTAATAAGGTCACCACCCTGGTAGTCATGGAGAGAGCCAAAAAGAAGCGCTTCTTTCTTTACCCTGAGCTGGACCTTGAGGTGTCTTGGGCATTTCTGTTCTCTGTCACATTCTTTATTGTACAATTGTCTTCTGCTGCTTGGGAACTTTGGGTATGAGATTACAAATGCTGCAGAGACAACAATGTGGTATCTATTTTTTGAGTGCCATGTGGTGTGTGGTTTGTTTTCAAAGAGCTGCATGCATAAGGGAAGCATCTGACCTTTCTCTAGTTTCTCAAATCTTGACTCCTTTCCTCTCTGCCTTCCAAAACTTCAGCTGTTCACAGCTGAAATCGTAGACTTCACTGCAACTTGCAGTCTGTATTTGTTTCTGAGGGATCTTCCTTGTGTTGCAGACAAGAACTAGCAGAAATGTACGCACTGATATACATTCCCCGAAGCTTCTCTAAAATGTTTATGCTGATGGCAAAGTTCCTGTTTGACATTTTAGCATAGTGGAATTGAATGCAAGAGCTGCAGGCAACTGCTACACATGCTGCTGGCATTCAGCTGCCTGCACTGGCTGAGGGAGGGGAAACTATCATTGTACTTGGTCTCAGCTCCTAACCTGCGAAACACTGGACTCCTCTCTTTGTTGGAATCTGCTGTTAAACTCAAACCACTTCCTGTTCCAATCACTTTGGCTGTGCCTCAGGTAGCAAACACAGAAGCACTCCTGAGCTTTTCAGGTGCCGTGCTGCTCTGTAGCCATATCTCAAGTCCATGGCAGGCCACAGGACATCCACTCATCACACTATAGGTGTGATGCACTCTTGCTTTCTGCGCAAGGAAATTTTGGAGCACGACCTGGATGAAAAGTGTGGGATTTTTGACCCCCAGCTGGAAGATGGGGAATGGGGACTCCAGAACATGCTGCTGCATGCTTCTGCATTTCAGATTAGATACAGCTCTTAATAGGTCTTTCTCATTTCTTCAAACAGTCTAACAGGTGCTTGTAAAAAAGCTGAGCTTGCAAATGAAGAGTTGATGCTGATTCACAGGTGGACCCTCTGTGAACTTGGCAAACTTCACTGACATGCTAGAATAAATCCAAAGTACCTGTGTTCCTTGGATATGTTATTCAATTGAATTCTACCCTGAGTGTTGCTGCCCCTTGCTCAAATCCTTCCTGCACAAATTTAAATCCTTTCTACCTCCCTCCTGCATAAATCATCTCTTGACCTGTATGTGTGGGGGATATTTTTAAGTTGGCTGGCCCAGTTCAGTGGAAACAGAGTAAAGTTTGAGTTGGCACCATTACCAGCTACTGTAGTGGTGATACATATGCCAGCTAAATCCATGCAGATTAGTGCGCCCATGCCTCTTTCCCTACCCTGCCCCTCATCTCAGGATAGATAAGCTCTCCAACAACATACTAGAGTGGTTCAACTAAGTAATTTGGAAAGGATCATGGACTCCACCCTTGGAAGTTTGGCGGTGCCATGTGAGTACCTGCAAGATGGTGTATGTATGCGTCTGCTTTCTCGTATAACTCATCTTGTTGGACTTGACCAAAGTGGAGCAGCCCAAGGGTAGGTAACACAAAATAGATAACTGAAGAGAAGACATAACAACAGTGAAAACCCTTTGGGGTCACTAGCATCGATATCATCTGCCATGTTCAGAACCTGTAGGTGCACTCACTCATCTAGTTCCTGAATGAATGAAAGCTGATGAAGAATTACACTGTAATCACTAGTTAGTTAACTTAGAGAGACTATTTATTATTTACAGTAGCCGTGACAAATAAAACTCATAGTCTTTTGCTCCAAAAACTCTGCTTGCTGAGAAACAGGAGCAGATCAACAAATACAGGTAGCTGAGGCCATCAGGTAACTATTTTATAAACTCTTAAGAAGGTTTAAATCTCTGTGTAGTAAGTGTACACAGGCCAGCTTGCCATGCAATGGAAAGTGGGTTTAAAATTTTAGAGCAAAAACAATTCCTTCAAGAATTATTTAAAATTTTTTTTTTGTCTAATGAAACAGAATTAATATAATGCATACTCTTTTCTTCTGAGAAGATTTTTTTTGACAACTGTGATTGGCCTTGGATCTTAAGGTAAAATGTGTGCCAGTTATGTTATCTCCTCATTTCACCTCCAAATGAATTTTGAAAGCTGCAGAGGTTTTAATTTAACAGTGGAGCTGAGCAAATTCACATCCCAAATGATACCAGGACTTTTTGGACCTGGAAATACTGAAGATGAAAGTGTGGCCAGTAATAGTAGTAATATCTTGGGGCTGACCATAGTGGAGATTTGGAGCCTATTTGCAATCTTGAACCTGGTACAAATGTAAACTTTCTTCAGGTGTTGATTTTGATTTTTATTATTTCTCCTGTACATAATAAAATAGAGTTCAACCTATATGTGTCACACTCATCTATTCTTGCTGCTATAGGGAAATATCTCTCACTTCCCCCTTCTTCCCTTCCTTTCTTTCCCCCTTCTTCCCTTCCTTTCTCTAAGCAAGTGAAGTAATTCTTAGTCATTTGTATTCAGATTTACTATATTTATTTTTATTACAGTATGGTATTAGGACTGTCCCAATTGGTTAAATGTACTACAGAAATTCTAAACAAGAATTAGTTTAAAAGACTCCTGCTGTTTATGATATGCTTTGCTTTTCTATTGACCATAATTTTTATAGTTCTCTTCCAGCTTTGTCACTTGGGGTTTTTCTAATGTGCCAAGATATTTTCTAGTCTTTCTTTGACTAGGTTAATTTGGAGGTCTTGTATCTATAATTTGCTGTTCTCTATTGCTTTAGTATTGTACATAGAAAGCAGATGTTAGAAGGTCTCTTTCTCTGAATATGTCTTTTAAGAGGTATTGATAATGATGAGCAATACAGTTCAGATGAAAAAGAACCTGTTGCATCTTTATGATCCATTGCAATGAATCATTTCCCAAAATACTTTTGAAGCTGTAAAAGTTGGTAGCTTTTCCTTTTTATATTATTTTGTGCTCCTTCAATTCTTTTAGGCCCAAAGAAGCTAAGTTCTGCACAAAAGCTAAATTTGTAGAGTTGAGGTAGTTTCTAAAATTCCTTAAATGTTTAGCCAAGTTCATCAAGAGAATGAAAAGAGTACCAGAAAAAATAGTATTAATGAACATTCAGTTGATGTCTCAGACAAATCCAATTTGAGAAGGTGTTCACAACTGATTTTTGATCAAAAATGTCAAAAATATTTGCCTGAAGAGCTAACTTCATTGCAGATAATGAAAACATTTGAAAACAATGAAAACATTGAAGAAAATGAAATTTGTAATTTTTTATTCAAAGACAGTCACAGTGGAAACCCCTAATTTCTCTTTCATTTCCTATAAATAACTTGTCTTTCTGATTAAACTCTAAATTATTCATACTAAATAAACAGAGGAGTGGAAGGGTGAACAGACAGTGATTGATAAAGGACAATTCACAGATGGAATGTATTTATCCAGCTCATTCATGAAACAGTTTCAACCCACTGATATATTCTGTGAGAATTTTGATCAGTTTGGTGGGAGTATGTGGTAAGACAGGCTAAATTCAATAACCACATTGCAAAATAGGAATGGTTTACTTGGATTTCCTCATTAGTGAAAATTATATTTTTAAGTAGATAGAGAGTTTGTGACATGTGGGATCATGACTTAGGACTGTTAGATCATAATTTTTTTGTTTTCATAGGCTTTCTAGAACTTATTTTTCTGAATTTAATTTAACCAGTATTTTTCTGCTTCTTAGCATAAAAGCAGCAAGGCACACAGATTGGAATGAACAGATTTAACTTTTCAAGGTACTGACTCTGAAATTTTGTAACTGATGTATTCAATTATAGTAACTTCCATTAAAATAAAAATCTTTTTTCATAAATACCTTATCAAATGGGTAAGGCCAATACTGCTCAAGAATTGACACTGATTCAATGCAGAAGTTAAGCATATATCTAATTCTTCTCTGATTTAAATTCACCTGATCTAAGGTAGAATGGATTGAATCTTGTACTGCTGAAATCAATTACTGTTTTCTTTTTAGCTTCATTAGAAGTAGGTCTCAGGTTTTTCTTGGCAAAATTATTAAATACGGATATCGGTCACACAAAATCTAGGGTTTGCTGTGGAAAAAACTATTACTAATAATGAAGTATTTCACAGAATATTCCAAATAAATGTGTCCAAAACTGAAATGTGCAAAAAAGATTTTGCTTTTGACAACTTGAAGCTGCATTCACTGCCTGTATTTTAAAATCTGGGAGGAAGAAAAATAGCAGCTCTCACCTCTCGGAGCTTGACAGCGCTGCTCCTTAATCTGCTAGGGTTTGCTGGTGTGAGTAGTTTACTGGAAGCTAGAGACTACATTGGAAATATATTGTTGGTGAGGCAGATAATATGTCAGCAGACAATCAGCAATCACCAGATTTGCCTAATTTTGGAGTTTTCTTACTGAAAGCGTTGTATCAGACAATACATAAAACGCTGCTTGAACAAAAGTTCACAACCCAAAGGAACTGAAAAAACTTTGGATATTTATTTTGTGTTTGTTTTCCAGGTTTTAACTGATTGCTCCTTACTACTATTCATGCATAAATGTGCAAGCTGGGTCCTTTGACATTGCATCTAATAAATCTAAAGCAAACTTGCTTTTTAGAAATATTCCTATCTTCAGTACAGAAGATCCGTAAGGAGAGACTGGGAATATTGGAGGAACCGAAAAGAGAGAGTCATTTAGTTTCAGTTTTGAAAATAGCAGCCTTAAAGAAAATAGTTTAGTGCTTAAAAATGCCTAGAACTATTGAAATCCTTGTACTGAATCATTGCTGGTATTTAGAATGGAATGATGAATCATGTGGGAACTCAGGAGTGAATTAGACAAGGCCTTCTTCACTCTGTAAAAAAAGGATTTCAGAGGAAGGAAAGAACCAGTTATATGATAGATTGGAAGGGACTACTTTTTGGACCTATTAATAAAATGAATTTTCCAGTCTTCCAAATAAAAACAGAAAAAAAAAAGGTCAGTGGAGGTCAATTAAAAATTGAAAAATTTGGTGTATGGGGAGGGGTTACAATGTCTTGTAAATGGGCCAAATAAAAGTTGGTTGATCCAGATAATTTTGTGTTTTTTCTTTCCTATTATCAACATCTTTTCATTTTCTCAATAAACAGTATGTATTTTAAAGCAAACTTTTTTAATGCCAGAATGAGAAGTTTTATTTTGTTTTACAGTAAAAATACAAACGTGGGCTAAAAAAGCTTGCAAATGTGGATTTATTACTCAATTTATTATTTGAAAAAACATGCGTACAAGTTATGTGTTCATTCCTTTGGCGACTGATGAACAACCAGATTGATTTCTGGTTTGGTTCTTTCCAGTCTTTTATAGACTGTGATTTGTGAAATAAGGATACAGCACACAGCTGTGTTCCGTGGTAGAAAATATGTGACAGGGAAACGTGCACTGGTGTCCTGCACATAATGGTTGAAGCTGGCCTTGGCGAACTGAACGTGTGTTCGATTCTCTCACCATATCTCTGGTCCTCACCAAGCCTCTAGATGAGCCTTAAGAGCAGCTCTAGGCATTCCTACCTCTTGTACCTGGGGTGTCATTGTACCTGGCTTCTTCCTTCTCCAGATAAGATCCCTAAAGGGTTGGTTATGATCATGCCCATAGTCATTTCACTGAACTAAAAATTAATTCAAACACTCCTGGAACAGAAAGTATCCAAAATATCTTGATCATGATAACAGTGCCTGTGGATAAATTTGGAGGAAAACCAGAAGGAATGGGAAGTAACGAGAGGTGTCCAGAGCTCCCGCAGACGTCATTAAAAAGTATCTGGAGATAATGAAGGAAATATAAAAGAAAGGATCCTTTTTTTGTGGTTTATTTCCTCTCAGAATAATAGTGAAGTAATTTTTAGAATAATGATTAAACCATTCAATACTGTAAAATATTTTCTATAATTACTTCATGTTTTAAATTTATTTATTTCAGAAGGTAGAAGCACTTACAATTTCTATATACTGTGGGCAAATTCGCTGTTGCTTTTAATTTTATGCATTGTAATGAGTACATACAAAGGTACCATGTTTTTTCCCAGACTTTGATGAAACCACAAATATCTTCTGTATCAGCATAATAACATTTGGAACCTGTTCATTAGACATTCCTTGACTCTAAGGATAAGTCTTCTTTTTAGCTGATAAATTAACAATTCAGCTGCAGTCTGTTTTCAACATTTTAATTTTTTACCATTTTAGAGATACGCCCAGAGGCAAAAAATCCTTACTCAGGTCTCTAGTGTACAGCATTGCATTTTTTTTGCTTATTTCTCACGATTAAAAATAAAAAAGCATACACAAATTATAAACATACATCAGTATAGGCTGTGTGATAATAAAGCTGTACACTTCTTTTTTTTCCCTTCTCAGCTCATTTTAATAAATGACTACTACTGCTTTCTTTTTCCCCAGATTCTCCTCTTTTTGTGAGGAAAAACTAAGCAGAAATTCTGCTTTATTCATGTCTTCAAAGTTACTAGGAATCTTTCTTTTCTGAGAGTGGGAGATAATCATTTCAGAGATTGCTTGAAATTTCCAGAAAATTGAGGCAGGTAGGTATGAGCAGGAAGTTATGAAAAATAAAATTCTTGCTAGAGAGTATCTAAAATCTTGCAACATGACCTAATTCCAACTTATTTTCTGCATCTGGGGCATAGCTTTGGAAGGACAGAATTGAATCCTGCTGCCTGATGTGAGAGTGTCCATCATCTCTCAAATGAACAGGAGGACAAGCATGGGGCTGGGACATTTGCAACACAGATGTTCAGGTGGGGTTTTGCTACTCATTCAGCCTCTGGAGGGGCCTGACTGTCACTAAGCTATACGCGTGGTTACTTTTAGTGTTGCTCATGTTCTGGCTACTGTGTTTTTGCTGCTGCCTCGTAATTACTATTGCTCCTTTAACTGTCACCTTGACTTTCAGTTAGTAAAGTGAGAGCGCAATATGATTTTGACTATGAGAGCCAGGATCTCCTGTACTTCCTGGTGGCTGGAATTGGTTTCAGCACAGTTGGTTTGTATCTGCAGCTGGGTATCTGCGCTGCAGATCTGGGGGGCATTCAACCTTGCTATCTTTAGCCACCCTGAGGTTAGCTGACTCAGGTGCTTCTATATTAAGTGCAGTGACACAGGCACTTCTATCCCATGTTACAATAAGAGGAATGAATCACTGTTTGATGTGCCAGCCTGATGTACAGCCAGCCTTGATGCGTAGGACTTGGTGCTTAACTTTTGAATGAATGAAGTTCTGTAGGATGATTCCTGCCTTTATATGTTCTTCTGAAGACCATGTCTGCAGAAATACATAACAAATCTGGCTTGGCAGTGAGCTCTGGTTTTCTTCTATTCTCCATGGAACTGTTTGTATTTGAGGGGAGTAAATACTGCACCAAAAAGTACAAGTAAATATTGGCATATGTTTGCTATCAGGTGACTTAAATGTGTGCCCCCTCATCTTTCATGGCTTGGTACATAAACAGAAGGAGCAGAGTAATAGGTCTGAAAGTTAACTATTAGCTAAGTATAAACGCTTGCTGATGAGCGATGGTTGGCGTTTCACTGGTTTGGTGGTCTTATTGTGGCACTGGTGAAGCAGGTGTTTTGAGCCAATCATCAGTATCTGATACAGCCTTTAAATAAACTCATCTATCACTAATATTAATGTTTCGGCAGCAGTTGCCCAGCTGTGCTTAGACTGTGACAGTGAGTATGTCAGGAGGTGCCACCTTGCACAGACAAGGCCAGGACAAAGTTTCACTGGTGTTGTTAATATCCTACCACAAGTGAACAGATATCTTCTGACAACGTGGGGGGTGGTGATAGCAAATGTGCTGTATTAGCTAGTATGAAGTCAGGCTGCACAAAATCTCTGTGGGCTCCAAAGCAGAACCAGTGTTTGAGGAGGATTCCAGGTGGTCTTTTGGCGATGTAGGATGAGAGATGAGCATATCACCAGATATAAAGTGTTTAGTAGATCAAATGCTTTGCTTCTAACAAAACTCCCAAAACGACTTTAATTAACAAACTACTTAATGAAAAAGCACAGAGAACAGAAACATTAGCATTGAACCTCTGCCTCCTCAGGAGAGGTTTTGAATCTGTATGCGTTCTTTCTTTATCTCCTCAGAGCAGACATGGTTCTTTCATAGAAAAGCTCTGGAGATGAGCACTGACTACATTAAAATGTCATCTCACAAGCAGGATGTTTTAAAATGAGATTTTAACAGAGTATTGCCCAGACAGGCCATGAATAGTAAGCAGAAATATAATGTGAAAGGAGACCATCTTACTTAAATGAAATGGATTTCATTAGCATACCTTTAAACACACTAGTTACAGATAGACTCAAGCTGCACATAGAATTAATAAGTTTGTTTTCCTAGTGGGTCTTTATGCTTTCTCTGCTACAGGATCACATTTAATACAAAGTTTTCAGATTCTGCTCTAGGTTTAGATGAATGTGCATGAAATAAAACCTGATTAACATTTTTGAGGGCTGGGCCAATAGATACTCTTTTAAATCAGAGGGTAGTATGCCTCATTGGCATTAAAAACAAAATATAGAATCAAATGATCATGAAATGCGGTGACATCAAGTGACATCAGGGTAAATAAACCTGGATCTTCAGTCAAACTTGAATTCATTTAAACAGTTTGTATCTCAGTGATCCCGCTCTTGGCACCACTGATATGTTTTTGGTTTGGTTTTTTTGCTTTTTGTCTTCTTCTTATTTACTATGATTTAATTATGTGTGAATTTGTTTGAAATGGAACAATAGTCCTTGTTCCTCTGCATAGGTGTATTTTAAAATACARTCACTGTAATCAGTTTTATTGGTAATATGATAAAGATTGTAAATGCTAAGCATATTAACAAATATAAATAGGATTTACAAATGTTTGTGTTTAGTGGAAAGTAGAAGTTAGATTTTCTCACTTACAATTAATGAAATGTATTTTGAAATTGGGGATAATAGAGTCTATGTGTCCATTTCCATTTTTACTGAATCCAGAACTCAGCCCTCAGGGTCCTGTTTCTAGCCTATTACTGTGGCAGGTTACATTCTTCTGTGGACACTCTCTTGACCATCGTTTTCAAGACTTCACTTTCTGGCTTCTTACTTTCAAAAGGCCTTTCACTTCTCTGCCTCTTCTTGCTTATTTACCCTTTTCTGTATTGTGGCTCCTTCACACTTCAGATTTGCAGGGATGCCAATTTTGAACTTGCTTTTCTGGAACAAATATTTCTGTGCTTTCTCTGAGAATATGCTTTCCATATGGACTTCCCTTGCTTAACTATCAGTACCAAATCAGATTTTATAATGAAGTGACCATAGCTTATGTAACTACCATGAATCAGCTGAATTATAGTGGTTTTCAATGTTAGTCTGTGACAAATATGAGGTGTTTTGAAGTCATCACATTACAGGCTAAGCTAACTTGCATTAATGTGCCACATATCAAGTTACCAGGACTCAGCTGACACCTACAAATTTGCTGTGCTGTAGTAACTTTGTTTTGTAGTGGTTTAAGATTGCTGTCCTCTCTTTATTTAAATCCTTGATGATCCAATTCGTCTTGCTGCCTGAAGAAAACATCCAGCTATGATGGCTGTATTGAAATGACAGTAGTACAAAGTGGCTAATTCCCTTTCTTTTAGAATAAGTGGAAGAGCAAAAGTTTCAGATAACGGCACTATCAAGCTGTACACAGATCTAGCAAAATTAGCTGTAAATTCCTATAGTGAGATTCCTCATCTTCTCATCTCATTTTTTAAAATGTTGCCTCCCTTTTTATCTGTTGCCACAGTTATAATGTGTATGGAGCAAGGTCTGTGTCTTGATATGTGTTTTAACAGGAAAAAAATGGCTGTGGACATCTATCTCTGATACAGAGTCTTTGGGATAAGCATTGCTAAAATGCATAATTGTAATCACAGGATGAAAGAAAGACAATCCTTTGATTTGGTTCACAGCACAAGGCTTCAGAGAAATCCAAGCTCCCAGGTTTGTCAGTCTTCATGTAAAAGTCAATTAAAACCTATTTTCTAAGGATGTTTGGATGACCACTTGAATCTGTAATCTAGATTAAAAGATGGGAGCCACATAGATGCATACACCTGGTGTCAGTATCACAATACGTGGAAATGGACATGTAGACCTATGGCTGGTAATGTCTGTATGTAGCAACCAGTACTATAAGTGTATTTGCAGTAGCTGCAAAAGTAGAAATTTCACCTATGATGCATTGATTTTGAAATTTGTTAAATCTGGAGGTATTTGTTTCTTTCTTTGCTGCTCCATAGAGCCTGCGCCCTCAATTTATTAAAGCATTTGTCCTATACTATACATATTGCTAGATATGGGGAAAAGAAGAGAACCAGGGGAAGGAAGAGAATCATTGCTTTAGATTGCATTACTAGGTGCACTGTGCTGTACAAATGTGAAATGTACTTAGCTCTCATCAGCAAAAGATCCCCTGTGCCAAAACTGTTAAATGGAAATCTGCAATTGCACTTCAAACTTACCTGTCGGTAGCTTTCCTGTGTAGTACTTTGTCTGTTTGACTTCTAGGTGGGTTTTCTCTTTAGAGCTTCTGTTTTTTTTTCAGACTGGAATATCTGATTTATTATCTTTTTTCACGTATGCATTTACCAGAAAAGTGTATGAAAGTGTACCAAATCTGGGACTGTTAAGGTCAGATCACAATCAGCAAAGGTGGTGTTTCCAGAGTTCAAATCCAAATTTGATTTCAGATTGCAAAACATCCCAAGAATGAAACTCGCTAGAGTTTAAAACACATATAAATATATTCATATTAATTTGAATGGCAGCCCCTACCTCTGTCCTTGGGCTGAAAGTCTTAAATCAACAATGTGGCTAGGGAATTATTTTTAGTTTAAGAAAAAGTATCAGCTACAGTTACAGAGGCTACTGAGAATTTTTAAATCTCGGGGAAGAAACTCAGAAGTATCATCAAGGAGCAAACTGAGAGGAAAAGACAATACTCGGCAGTCAGTCCAAGCATTCTGTTGGCTGCATAAAGCCTGCAGAATCCCCCTGCCCTACCATTCGGTCGTACCCATATGGGTGAGATCCTCAGGTGGGTACCGAACTGACACTAACAGAGTTTTCATTTACTGATTTCACCAGTTGTATGACAGCTGAGAATCTGGCCCATGTTACCTTTCTGTGAAAGTACATGTGGATGACTCCATTGACCTCAGTGGACCTTAGAAAAGATCAGAAATGTACCTGCTGAAGTAGGATGGAAAGTGGAGGTTCTAATTTTTATTTTGTGCTGGTGCAAACAACCTAACTCCATCTGGTTCACCAAATTTACCTAATTCAATATCATTGAATTAGGTAAATAAACCCTTCCCTGAAACTGTAAATGAGTGAGAACCAGAAGTAGGTGTTTAGTAACAATCCAGATAATGGGTAATTGAAAAGTATTACAGAGGCTATTAAAGGGTGAATTCTAATTGCAGGATCCCATGAAATTAATAACCTTTTATGAGAAATGCTCGCAGAAACCACAGAGAGCTAACAGTTGCTTGTATGTCTGCTTGGTTACTGAGATCTGTTATTGCAAGTGTAAATGCTGTCTGTGAATACAGTGCTGTTTGCATAACTGAAACACCAGAGGAGACAAATTTGGTTTTAAGGAATTGGCAATGTTACAATGTATTCAACCCTAGATGTTCAAAAACTCCTGAAATTGACTTAAAAATGGGACTTGACAAATAATTTTGGTTTCCTTACATTTGCTTTTTGAGCCATTAGATTTGGGTCATATATTGCTTTCTCTGTTGTGTAATCCCAGGACTTTAGTCCTTGCAGCTTGAAAAATACCTGTTATTGTCTGTCTCACAATGAAACTGTGAGAGCTAGCAATAACCTGAAAGCGACACTGAGTCTTAAAAAGGTAGAATCAAATCTTACAGTCCTTTTTTTCGAGAAAAACTGTCATTCAAATCAATGGAACTTCAATTGAACAGATGATTAAAAAAAATTTTTTTTGATAGCTGCAAACTAAAATTGATCCTTAAAAAACACAGATATAAGGGGAAATTTTAGTTAGTTTTCAGCTGCAGCCTCTCTCCCATCTAATCCAGTAACTGCTAATTCATTAAGATAACCTCTGAGAGGATTAGTCTGTATGAGGCTGTACAATGGCCAGAAGTGGCACTTGGTTTCATGTTGCTGCCAGCTGACAAAGGCCGAGTGATTGCAGCCGGGGCTGGTTTCCACGGCTGCCTTGGTGCTGGGGCTGCCATCCTGGCATCGAACAGATTGGGCTTGTCTTTTGTGTTTGCAGAGACTGCGTGCTGCCAGTGTCGCTCCAGGATGAAAAGACTAATATTTGGACCTCCACAGAACATGGCAGAATAAATGAGAGGGAGGCATGAAGTCTCTCCCTGCACCTGCTCCCTGCTCTCACACCCTGGCTCCTCTGAGGATTGGTATCTCCTCTTGTCCTGCTGTTCCCTCCCACCTCTGCTTTTTTAAAAAAAAATTGATTTAATCCTTCCAACACCTGTCCTAGCTTTTGGGAACTTGTGATAAAGGGAAATGAAAAGACCCCTTTCCAATTGTATCAAAACCCAGTGAACACACACAACAGGCTACGGGTAATTAAACAGGAAATGTTGCATGAGCTCTGGGCAGGTGTTTGAGAATTCTGTGTGTGTGCGCAGACACATCATGTCCTTTGAGAAATGTGTGGAAAATGCAAGGAGGTGTATTTGCAATGATAAAATGATCTGTTTGCAAGTCCTGGGCCAGATCATGAGCTCCCCGGACATTTAGATTGATTTCTGCTAACATAATTCATATTTGATCTCAATTCCTCAGACCTTATCCTTTTACCTGTGTGAAGCCTGTGTGTTTCTCTTTTCTACCTGCCTAGTATGGTGCCCATCTCCACAATAGCTGAGTCTCTCCCACACTCTTTCAGAGGAATTTACGGCCACTGAGTTGTTGAACTGTATTTCCACTGCCTTAATGTGAGAGAAACAAGCTGAGTAAGGCTGATGAAGCAGCTGACCCAAAGTCCCAGAGAGGCTCTGTGGCAGAGCCCAAGGCTAGCACCCAGCTTGTCACTAACTACGTTCCCATTCCCGTTTGTGTTGTACAGTGCAGCAGAGGGCCCTGCCGATGTGGGGCTTCTTGAGTAATGCCTTTGCCAGTGCAGCAGTGTTCCTCGGCTTAATGAAGGTTAGTCACTTAAGATAACTGTTGCTTCATCTGCTTTGGGCTCTTTCTGTGCCCCGCTGAGAGGCATAGTTCAGAGACACTGGTAGGTCGTAAAGGAATAAAGTTTTAAAATGAAGACCGAGAAGGATGAAGGATATAGTGGCAATGGTTTCTTTGACAGTGGTGGTTAGAAAGCAGGCACAAGCAGTCCTCCAGTGAGGAGGACTGAGATTTGGAAAGGTATTCGAGGAAATGGCCATGGTTATCAAAGTCAAGAGTCAGCAATAAAATGAGAATTGTAGTAGAGGTGACTCCAAGAAACCTTGTACAAGCAATGTGGCCAGTTGACTGTGAAGATGAGGAACAAGTGGATGTTGAGCTGGAAAAAAATGGACAAGGAGCTGACAAACTGTGGAAACAAACATGGCAAATGCAGGCTTTGGAAACCCAGCTAGACGAATGGTTAAAAGCTGTACAATGTAAAGGCTAGGTCAGGGTCCCTTCATAAACTTTAACTATCCTTCTAAAAATCTATGCTCTGTAGGACAGAATGGACTTTCATTTTTGTCTGGAATGAAGAAGTAGATGAGTAACTCTATGTTTCTTCTATTGTTCTTTGTTTTGGAGCTAACAGTAGCAAAGCTCAAGAAGAAAAGATTTTAGTCAAGTGACCAGTCTGTTAATTTTAATGCAAGTTTAAGCCCCATGGGGGTAGTCCTGACTGTATGCAGTTGTGAAAATTCAGTGCACAAAGAAGAACCTTACATTGAGAGGTGGACGCTAGACAAATGTAACTTTTTCTGTTTCTACAGCACTGTGTAAATTATGTATAACAGCACAACGTTATTCCTGGCAAAATATTCCTGTCAAGACATTGCTCCTTGTAAATCATCGGAGAAGGTGAGAAACAGATGCTTGTGTTGGTAAGACAGGCTGTGCAGGTCCCACTTAAGAAAAAGTTACTCTGAAACATCTCCATGCATTTGGGAAGTTTCAGTTTGCATTGTACCTTGTGCAATAAAGGCATAGTATTTTGGATGTAGTGCACCCTTGCATAAAATCATGAGCTTTCTCAATCCTTCCTAATAGGACTCGGGTGCTAGGGTTGATGTACTGCAGCTGTGCATTCAAAGTGGCTCTGGCAGGGGGTCTTGGCCCTGTTCAGGTTCCTTCCATTTACTGTTGCCCTTTTCCTCCTCTGGAGGAGGATGAGGTATGTGTGGAAACAAGCCCTCCTTCCCTTCAGTCCATCCTTTCCCTAGTCATCAGCACTGTAAAATCCATCAACAAAATGTTGCCTGCTGATTTCAAATCTGCAATGTGCAGCACACCAGCAGGCACCCTTGCTGCAAGATGTTTTAGCTCCAGCTGATAACTCTGCTCCATTGATTTTAACAAGTGATTTGAGGAGAGGCACTGGCTACGCTGCATGCGTGGGCTAGCTCCCAATCAGGAGCAGGGAGAGCGCTGGTGCAGAACAGCAATGGCTCTTGTGCCTGTGCTTTGATGCTTTAAAAAAAAAAAAAAAAAAAAAAAATCCCTTCTAAGAAAACAATGTGAACCCTGTACGGTCCTCTACCTGAGTTGTCAGTGACCTAATGAGGTAGGGTGTGTTGTGCTGCCTGAATTTTCCCCTTTGCATTGCAAGAGCAAGTACCCGGAGCTGTTGTAGTCATTATCTACTCTGGGTGCCTGTGATACAAGATAACAAGCAAGCACATCCCTATTACTGCAAAAGAGCTCCTCCACCTCCCAGCATGCTGAAACCCAGAGCGCAAGTGCCTCAACCACTGTCACAAGGTTGGCCATCCAAGAACAATCAATTTTTAAATGTGCCTGAACTTTGAGTGACCTGAAATATAGCAGCAAGTATTATAAGCTGGGACATCTGGTGGACAATAAAACTTTTTTTTTATTTGTTTTTACATGAAGCAGCTGTACTTGAGCAGATGACCAGGGGCTGTGCAATCAAAGTGTGAATAGCTGAATTAGCAAATTATATTAGGCATCTTAGGCAGTTATTTAAATGCTGCATGCTCCTTTTTAATTTTGCTTTATTAACATCTACCAAAAACACAGCAGTGTTGGCATTATAGTTATTAGTGACTTATTTGCTTCATTAAAATTTACAGCACGTTTTACATTCACCATCTGGGACAGCTTCTCCCATGTTTGTGGTTAAAATGTAACTTAAAATCAGACCTAATAGTCTAAAATAAAATATTTTATAGATCAAACTCTTTCTTTGGATGCCAGTGTTACCTCTTTTCTCTGGTGTCCTTGTGCACAAACAGAACGCTAATTTGCCCAGCCACCGTGGTACAACTTGGTGCTAGGATACGGACAAATATTTCTGCTTTCAATAAAYGACGTTGTTGTATGTAAGGAAAAGGTCGATTGTGTTATTACTTGGAAAGTCACAGTTTATGGAATATGACTGGGGAGGGAATTATACTACTCAGAGGAACTTCAGGCTAAAGGACCATCTGGGTCATTGAGTCTAAGCCCTTGTTATTGCAAGTAACTACCTTGGATAATCTCTTGCCAAAAGGATGGAGCAAGAATAAGCAGTGCAAGAGAAGTGAGAATGTGCTGACAGGCAGGACACATTAGCACAGCTCTGTACCCAAGTTAATGTACCTGTACATTTTCTAGACAGGAATTGCCTTCCTGCTAACCACTTCAGAGCACGGGCAGAATAAGTTCATGTATGTCTTTACCTAACTGTGCACACATAGCTTTTAAATCTTCCTCCCTTTTCCTCCTTTCCTTTACTATTGAATAATGAGGACAGCAAATGCCCTTTCTTGTTTATCCAAACTGGGAATTCGGAAAAGTTATTGTGTGTCGAGAGGGAGAAAGAAAGCGTGATGTACTAGTACTCAGGAACATGTGCTTTCCCCATTTCGAAATCTGAAAGAAAAGTCAATTCAAAACAGTATTTTTCTCATTGATGTTGTCACTTGGGATGCTGAATGTTGAAAAATTCCCTCACTGTTTGATTCTTTTTTCTTTTTTCTTTTTCCTCTGAAGGAAATGTTCATCCTCAACAAAACCACATTTTGAAAACAAAATTAGTGTGCTTATCAACTCTAGGGGCACCCAGGTCTTCTCAGGTCACTGCCTGAAAGTAGATTTCTTTTTTGGGGCATTCATGCATGATTATATATCCCAATATTTTATTGGATTACACGTGCACTTGTGACTTCTCCCTCATCTCATTCAGTGTTTAGGTATGTCTCTTGAGTAATGGAGGAGCAATGATCACCAGGACATTATTTGAAGTCCATCCTGAGGTAGGCCCTTGTATGTTTGTGACTTCATACTGACAACTCATCTTGACAAATATTTACAGATCCTCTAGATTTCAGCGTCATCCTAGAAACACAAGTATGTGGGTAGATGTTTGTGCCTTTGCTGTTACACCTGGTCCCTTGGCTTCAGTATGAAGCCCATCCCACTTCCTCTCAAATGCTCCTTCTTTAAAGCTGTTGTTGCGACTAATGGATGGGTAAAAAGCGACAATTGGGTGTGCCGGTCCTGAATAATGCAGAAGGGGTGTGTGAAGATAAATCAGAGCTTGTTTTTATATTATATAAAATACTACAGAGTGATAGAGACAAATTAAGACCATTAAATAATTATTAAAAATCTTATTTTTGCTTCCTGACCCTTGAGTTCTAATTGCAAACATAATGCAAAGGCTTGTTATTGTTAAGTGAAGGTCAAAGCCTAGTGTTGTCCAGCTAATTTCTTTTGACTGTGAAGATCAATACTTAAATGCAAAAAGTTATAGGCAGAACTGAATACTAAACTAAGTACAGGTTCATGAGAGAGATAATATAGATGTTCTTGCAGTATGGAAATGTAGTTCTATATATGTTGTCCTATCTTCTGCATTACTTAAAGCAGTATTATTAAGAACATCAGTATTAAAGGTCCTTCTTCCCTTGGCCTGGGCAATGGTTCTAATTCAGCCTTGGACTTTATAATTTGAGTCTCTGCTTTCTGTCAGCTAGACCTGAGTTTTGTCTGATCTTGATTAAATTGTACAACACATTATTGCACTTAGGCATTGAACACTTCAAAAAAAACAAGCGAACATAAAGACTGAGGCTCTCAGCTAACAGAAACTGTTCTACCATCACTGAAATTTGGCAAATAAACTTTCCAATAAAAGGAACCTGGGCAAGAATGCAATAGACAGATCATAGGGATGCTTATGCTTACAAGCAGAATGGTCTTGTCTTGAATTCTTTGTTTCTGAGCATCTCATGGTAGAGATCAGCATCAGTATACAGTAGTTTGCTTTATTAGTACAACATTTCAAGACGTAAAACTTGAAAGAGACATCTTTTAACCCATGGCAAAAACTTTCAAAATGGACTGATGAAATTCCCATCTCCAGAGACAATCTGGATGAAAGGTTATAGTTTCTGAGACAGTAAAATGTGAATTTTCAGGTTTACATGTGAGTAATCTCATTTCTTTTCAGTAAAGCTTTAAAGAAAATGTTTAATTTTATTCTAGATCCCATTGACTTCCTATCTGAAAAACTGTGCAAATGTGTTAGTGTTTCATTGAATCAGGCTCATGTTATTTGAGAGAATTGTTCCTATAGAGAATCTTTCTTTTTAATACTTGTAATACTATGAATGCTGGCACTTGTTTGCAACTTCTGACTTTGTAAATACCTGAATACAACAGAAATTTAACAAAAACTTGAATATGGCCTATATATCTGAATATATGTTTTTCACAAGCTTTGACATGTCATCTTCATTTCCTCAGTGTTACTTTCTTGGTTTTCCTTGTACATTTATTCCTTGTTCTTTCTGAAATAACATGGAAACTCACAGTCTTTCCACTCAGCATAAACTCATTTTTCAGTGAAACTTTTCATTTTTTAGGTTATAGAGCTGAAATTGTACTTGGCCATACATAAGTATAAAACTGAGGGGGTAGGCATTTTATAATTCTTTAAATTCCACTTCATTATTGTAGAAAGCACTGACTGATATATGTTGCTCCTCTCAAGCAGTATAATATCTATCTATTCAGCTCTAACACACTCAAATTCCTCCTTCACTTAAATGCTAATTTTTTTGGTGGGGGTGGGGTGGGGAGGGGAGGGGACAGAGAGGGAGAGGTGGAGAGGAATGGCTGTATGCAAGAATATCAAGCTAGAACTGACCTGTTCTCCTCTAGATTTAGCCCAGAACAGGAGTCAGGAATCTCAGGTTTCTTTCTATGTCTGCCAGGTTTGTGACCTTGGACAAATCATTTTGCTTCTCAGCCCCTCTCTTATCTTCCACTCCTTCATATGTTTTATTTATATGGATTGGGAACTGTCTGGTGAAGAGATGCTGCGTATCTGTTTCAGAATTGCATATGCATACAGAAGCAAACTTTGCCCTTTAGTTTCAAAGCTGATTGCTGCAAGTACTTTCTCCTTGTTTGTATTTGTAAAAAAGTAAAAATTCACATCTCATTTCTGCCATGACCTATTCGCACCCTCCTTCAGCTGTCTATTATACTCCTCCTAAAGCTTCAGTGTGTTTCTGTAATATACAACTTTTAAGAACTCTCTTCTCCTGATATGTTAATTATTTTCTTTTCTAAATGTTCTAGAGCTGTTCTGGCATTAAACAAGACAAAAAAGGAATTATGAACTTCTGTTGAATTCCCAGTACTGAAGAGCTCTATAAGAAGCTCATTTTTTTTAATAAAAGAAAAAAAATATTTTTCTTTTGGAAAACATACTTCTTTTATGTACATACAGAAAATACAATGAAATAATTTTAAATACAATGTAATAATTTTAAGTGATACTCAAAATTCAACTATAAAAGTACCAAGGCACAGAGGCCCTTGTGACTGTATGAAAGAAAGTCTGCTTAGTTTTTCAGAAGTTCAGAGGACTGAAATGCTAGAAAATGCCTGATTAAGATCAAAGGTGAAATTTTGGTTCAAGTCAAGTTAATGGGAATTTTGAAACAAAGATGCAACAATTAAAAAATGTTGTCATTATTAGCTCGGCTTTTTCCTTGAAGCTATACTAGATATAGCATGGAAAGTGTGGTATGGTGCATGGAGAAAGGTATATTTGCCTATTACAGAGCATTTTTCTCTGCCTTCTCCTCCTCATACAATTTGTGTGTCTATTTCTGCAGAACAGTGTTTTCTCAATGCTTTTATAGAAAAATGTGAATATCTTAAATGAAGAGTTAGGTTATGTAGATATCTTTTTTCCTGTCATGTTTTTTGAAGAATTATGCTCCCTCTCCTCCCTATGCTGTTATCTCTAAAGGAGCAAGAGAAGAAAGACAGTTTTAGCTAACTTATCATGCATGACAAACGGTTCCATAACTAACAGTGACCTGGAGACCAATGCTACTTTTGACTTTTCCTCAACAGATACCTTTTTTTTCTCTCTCACATTTTAGCCTTTGCTGTAGGGTATTTGAGATTGGACAGGGAAAAATAAATTGTGAGGTTCCTTGCCATTACTGTAAAATGAAATTTTGAAGAGCTTTATGGGGTCTACCAGCGGCTGTTAATGAGGCTTTGTTAACCTTGGACAATATAACATGAAATATTATGGTATAAATAAATGTAGTCCCAGGACCAAGCTGCCTAATAAATGGCATGATGGAGGGACTATATGCCTAGGGAATTAAGACATAGAGCCTTTCACCTCTAGGTCACTATTTTAAATTCACTATGGGTTGGCAGTGACTGAAGGCCATTATTATCTGATGGCTCTTAAATAGCTGATATGAAATAAATTGGAGGTCTTGGTTCATTTCCTTAGGGAAAGTGGTCTATGTTCCAGCTGACTGTAACTGTCATCTAAGTTCAAGGCTCAGCACAGAAACCATGTTTCGAATGGACATGGCCACTGAACGGCCCTTTCTCCTCCTACACAGTCCCCATGCTCAGAGCTCTAGAGCACTGGCACACTGGTGGGAGAGTTAATACCTTGGGTGCTTGTAGACGCTTTAGATAAGCAAAAATCTTTGTTTCAGACCATTACCAATAATATCCTCTAAGGACTTCTTTCCTTACCCTGCTCAGATAAATTAATACTATATTTAATGGTACTCTTGGTACAAATAAATGAGATGATAGATAACTTATGGAAATAGGTATAGCTACGGTGAATATAATGAAGAATGAGGCCCTTTGTAATTACTAAATTCAGTTACAAGGAATAATGATTTATTATAAAGTCTTGCTTGGTGGTGAGGAAGAAGATTGGCAGTTTTTAAGTCTATTTCTAACGTCTAAGTGGATTCTCACTGTATAGTCTAATTAAATGACATGTTATTAGTTTTTAATAACCTGGGAAAAAGAAACCACAATTGTATAAACCACTGACTAATGATTTCTTCAACACCCCTCCAAGAGAATTAAATGGACAAAATCGTAAGATAACTAGTTTAATTTGGAAAAGTAAACAAACAGCTAGGTAGACAAATGAATGGACTGACTACTCAGGAAAACAGAAGTGAAATGAAAATATTAAAAAGGGAAAGGAACATTTTGCCCCAAATGCTGTGATTTCTTCCTTTTCAGATATGTTCACCTTTGTAATTTCTTTTTTTTTTTTCCCACTTACAATGGCAAAGGTAAGACTACAAAGCAGTGGAACACCTTTTTCCTCTTGAAGCAAAATAAACAGAAGCAGGTTGAAACTTTTACTTTGAGAAATGCAATCAACTTCACAGGGAATGCAAAATTTAAAAGGTGCAATTTTCCTTTGGAGGTGTATTTGCCTTTGGAGCCTCCTTTTTTGTTTTTTTCTAGGGAATAACATTTCAATAAAAATACCAAGCAACAGAAATACATAGATAATTTGTACCATAAAAAAAGAGAAAAACAGATATGCAGAATTGTTTATGAAATTGATGTACACCGCTCAAGGAACTGGAAGTATAAATAGCTACACTGGGTATCATGATACCAAGCCTTAGTGTTGGGACTGGGCTGTAAATTACTTTCCTGACTATAAGATGCCCTTTGAAATTGAGGCTATAGACCTGAACAGGAGACATCAACTGGGACTTAATTAGAGAAGTTTGGACTGGGAAATGACAGTCTCACTACTATTATGATGCTGTGCCACAGCCTTTACTTTTCTTTCTGCTGTGAATATAATTAATACTCTGCACCTACTCTTAATAGTGGCAGTAACTCTAGCACAGAGACATTATTGCTTCTAGGCCCAAGGAGAACACTGGTGCATTTCTCAGCTCAGTGTCATCTGTCAAATGGCCTTATCAGTATGAAGGGGCATTATACAGTCAGTTAAAGCAGTTGTTTCCATATGTCTTGTGGGAAAGCGATCATTTTTTGAAAATATATTAGACTCATGGACTCTTTTCAGTGCTCTATTGCTCTTTCTTTCTCCCCATGTATCAGCCAGTGTACCATTATGGCATTCCCAGTTTCTATGGAGGCCATGGAGAATCTCTTATTATGTCTCATAGGCTACATTTTCTTCATCTGGGACAGAAAAGACAGAATATTTGCTTCCTGATGTGGAGCAGCAGCTGCAAAGCACCTGCCAAGCCACAGTAAATGACAATGTGGCAAGATCTAGAATACTAATAAAAGAACAGTCACGGGGAGCCAAATCAATCTCCTCAATGGTAAATTAACCATGAGGTTCTGAGTCCAATTCTCTGATTTGTCACTCACTAGAGATACAGCGAGCGTGTGGCTGTAACCTGCCCCAATTTCCCCCGGTACAGTGGCTATAACTGTCACACAATGGGGATCCTGCAATAAGGGAGCCCTAGGCTGAGGGAGGGACTGCTCACCAGGCTGCCACAGTTGTGTAGGTTTTTTTGTCACTTCGAGAGAAAGAGGTAACAAGTCCCTGGCCTTGGAAAGCTCTGGGATGACAAATAAGGAGCCACCATTGCAGGTGTGAAGAGGGCTGTGCACTAGAAATTTTCATTGGCAGCATGCAAATTTATATGAGACAACTGAAATGAATTCCTACCATGCAAAGAGTCAGTCTTCGTGATGTGTGTGAGAGAGCAGCAATTACTTCAGCTTTGAAGACTATGGTTAGAATGAAAAGAGCTGGGCTTGAAGAAGAAATGGGTGGGTACATGGACAGCATATATCTGCTGATAATGGAGAAATCTATGGAACGTGTGTTCAAAAGAGAAACTAAGAGCGTCTTCAGTTAGCTTGATTTCTATTTGTCCCTCTTCTCTACCTCTTCAACTGTTT
The DNA here is from genome assembly GCF_003343035.1 of Apteryx rowi. Classification (NCBI taxonomy): domain Eukaryota; kingdom Metazoa; phylum Chordata; class Aves; order Apterygiformes; family Apterygidae; genus Apteryx; species Apteryx rowi. The sequence continues at coordinate 3,553,785 of NW_020450761.1, forward strand.
AAATTCTCAGAGTGAGAACAGGATTACCTTGCAGCCAGGGATTTTTTTGCCTAAAAATGAGATTTATTGATTGACAAATGCCTTCTCCACAACTATCCTCACAGCCTGGGCTTGAATGATGGTGACAGGAAGACATGCACATGCATACACAAGGTAAAAGCTGTGGCAGTGTTTCATTCCCACTTTATTAAAGAGAGCTTTGCTGGCTCAGACTTTCTGAGCTGTTCGTATGGAATCACACTCTTAAATGCAAGTTCATAAATTGTGCATGAAATTACAGCATTTGTATGCAAAGTTGTGAGAACATCATGGACATACGGCTGAATTAACTGCCAAGATACCCTGGTGATAAGCACAATACATGTGCCTAGAGAGAAGTTGATTGAAGTTGATAGGCAAACTAGGATACTACTTCTCTCTTAATCTCAAACAGGACAACCTTAAAATACTTTTTAGTGTATTTCCTCTATAGTGTTACACTAAAAACTAGTCCTGAAAATACAGAGGATTTTTGGTAAAAATATATGGACTGCATACAAAATAAACTGTCTGGTTTCTCATGTTAAATAAGTAAAACACCACTTTTCTTCTCTTACAAATTTATTTCTCTGTAGCTCTTGAAATACCTGGGAATTAGGAATGGCATTTGAACTTTCTCATATGGTAAAGTAATGTTATATTTTTCTGCTCATTTTTCAGGCAGTTTCTAGTAGAGTTATGTAAAAATGTGACTTCTCGCTGCTAATTAGACCAGCATTGATCAACTTCTAGCACACATATGCTACTTCAATGCCCCATTGCTGCAAACTATTGCAAGTCTTATTCAAAATAATTAGCTTTCTCTTGAAGAAACTCAGTATAGCACCAACATGTGTTGCTGTTGCTCTCAGTTAATTGGAACATATACGATCTGAATTTTATTTTCGGGCTGTGGTGTATTCCTCTTCCCCAAACCCAAAGAATGATGAAGAACCTCTAGCTGGTGTTTCTAAGGCTAAGTGATAAAAGATGAAGTAGTTTCTCCATCTCTCYTTGAACTAGAGGTAAGTTGTGTTCTGGTTTCTGCAGGTCCATACTGCAAAGACAAACATGCCCAGTATTACACAAGGCAAAGAGATGACACTTACCCCAAGCAAACAAATTTGAGACAGATGTCCTCAGAGACTTTTAACTCACCAGGCATTGGATATTGTTTTTGACTGAGGTGAAGAGGTATTTATGCTTCTTTTTCAGTGTATATTCCCTTCACCACATACATGTATACCATGTTAAAAATGGTGTCTCCGTGTTCTGATTTTTAAATGTGTACGTCAACTCTTTGCACTTCTAATTCCTTTTCAAAGTTGCTCATGTTGATCCATGCTTATGTTTAATAGTGGGAGTTTCTGTACATGTTCTGTATTGTCTATGCCTTAAATGAGTTATTTTAACGGCACTGGGACTAAACTAACCCAGAAAATTGCTTCTGAGATGAAAGGGAAAAAACAGTTTGTAAATTAGTCTTCTGCAATCTCTGATCGAAACACAGTCTTGCTAAGTGACTTTAAGGAACAACTGGGCAAGTCAGAGACCTTGGCAGATAAGCTTTCAGAGACAGTCCAGCTGTAATGCCTCTTTTACTCCATTAATAATTTTTCTAGAGTATTTATTCAAGTGTTTTTTTCTGATAGAGTCATGCATTTGCTTTCAGTCTCCCATTAGGCCTGGCTCAAAGCAGATTGACAGAAAATGGCTAAATTATTAGCTTTCATGTCTAGCAACATTTGGTTGAAAATGTATTGTCAAACTGCTATTTGTGCTTTAGTATAACCCAGGAAGGAGCGTGGGTTCTTCTCAGCTGAAGCACAAGACTTCAGAGATTTTGTTAGGACTGCTCACTTTGAATGTTGTTGCCACCACATTTTTATACTGGCTACCATCAGTGCCATATCCAAGCACTTGCATGTTAGGATTGTGACTGCAGTGATGGTCATCTGAAATAGTCTCCATTGCTATCAGGCCAGTCTTTTTCTTTGGATGGAAACAGTTAAATCATAAATCATCATGAACTTAAATTGGAACAACTATAATGGTAGTTTCTACTTCCTATTCATAGCTTAGATTCCTCCTAGGTATGATGCTGTTTTTAGTACAGACTGAGGATGCCAAAGTCTGATGCATTTGCAGATGTTTAACTTATGTGCATTGAATTTCTAGCTTTTTCTTCAGCTTGTGTATTTGCAGGAAAAGCATATTTGCGCCAGAATTCGCTGAATCAAATACACCTAGTCTACTTAATTACCTATTAAATAGAATACATGCTGCCTTTTGTAAGCTGGCTTCTCTGCTCCATTTTTATTTAAATCAAACATCAATTTAGATTAACAGAATTAGCAGGCACACTGTATTTTCTACAGAATCACAGGCCATTGTGAAACCTTTTCACGTTCCAAATATGTGTAATATTCATGAACTGCTGTACTTTATCCACTGGTAAGATTACATACTGCTCGTATGTTGGCTATATGATTACTACAAAATTGAACTTCTTTTGAAGTGACTGGCCATAAAGTGTTCTTTTAGACCTTTTATCTTCTAGATACTGGTAGTAAATTAAACAGATATCCATGTGGGCATTCTTTGTACTGATAGAGGCATTTTGTTGTAATTCAAAAGACGGTGTAGTCATTAGTTAATTAAGAGTTTTAAGCCATGTTGTTGTCTCAGTGCTCTGCTCTTTGCCTTGGAAGAAGAACGGATTTTCTGTGTTAAAGGAGAGTGGAAATATTGCATCAGTCCAGATTAAACTGTGGTACCTGCACATGAGACAAAACTGTAGTGTCAGGGAGCACAGCTTCAACCTAGCAAACAGAGAGCTGTTAGAAAACCCACAGATTAAATGCAGACAGAAATATATATAGCCAGAAATATGGAAGGTTTCACCCAGCCCTATGGAGTCTGTGTGTTGCTACCCCCGTAATGAAGAATGCATCTCCGAGATGTCATTATAATTCTGAGGACCATCTTTCCTCATCAGCTGCTGCACCAAAATTATGAGTGCACAGCTCCCTCTGCAGCCCAGCATCTTTTCCAAAAGCACTGGGGTCATAAGAAAGGGTGCATGTGGCTTTTGATGACTTTGTCATTGGAAACGATGCTTTCTATCTGAGTCCTTCTCACCAGCAGGGACTAGTTCTTGTCTGTAACGAACTTGGGGATTGACATCATTGTCCTCAGTGCATTAGGGAATCAGCCCTCTCAGCTGAGGGCTTTTTTTTTTCTATTTTAGTAAGTGTCTCAAGCCAAAGCTGGCTCTGTGCCTGCTGCTTATTGGAGCTCTTCCCAGGCTACCTCATGTTTTCTATAGAGGATTATATTTGTTAATTTGAAAAATACATATAAAGATAACTTATGTTTCTCGCTTATCCCCAGTCTTCCATCACCACATTGTACCCTCTGGCCATCCATTGTTTTTTCAGGGTTTCTGTGCTAAGTAAAATTGTGCTAAGTAAAATAGCACAGAGAGAATCCCCCTGGTTTTGATTTCCACTGAAATGACAGGGTGTTTCTTTTATCTCTGTGTACTTTCTGGCTGCATTCCATTCCTTTAGTTTATGCCAGCTTTCTCCTCCCATTTTTGAAGCTCATTTGTTTTGATTTATATCTCTTTCCAGGAGAAGTGGGTCTCAGAAGGTAAAGGTCAATGACAGGCATGTAAAATTTGGGCATTCAGTCTCCATAATGGCTGTTGACAGAGGATTCATGGAGCAGCCTGCGGATGGAAAATTGAGAATGGTACTTTCCCTGGCTGCTCTGATTCATTTCACCAAGCAACCCACCATGTTCCTGAACTTGCATGTATGGCAAAATTGTCTAGGACATTAATTCTTGGATTGTAAAGGTTTGCCTGTGCAGGTCTAATCTTAAAGTACATCAGATAAACCATATTACAGCTCTGTGAATTCACATATTTAGAATAAAAGTGGCTTAATTTAATTTTGCTTAATTCATTTCTGCAGCAGATTAAACTAAACCAAATTCAGGTCACATTTATTCTGGGCTTTTAATGTGGTTCAACTAATCCACTTGAAAGGATAATTCAGACGAATTTTCTTGAGTGTTCCATGTGGACGAGCCGTGACACATAGCACCAAGCTATCAAGTTATCTTCCCTCAGGAGACTGAAACATATAGTTATGATAATGAACAACAAGTGACTGCACACAGAAAAAAGATCAATTAATCAACAGCAGTGTGAGAGGAGCATTGGGTATGAATCAGAATCAGATGAGGCAGGGGAAGGGTTGTGAGGTACAAACAGCCATACCGCTGGGCAGATCTCCCACGCTATGACCTTTCCTCCACCTGGATAGTCCTTCAAGGACTTTGAGGACTGATCAGCTATTTGCTTGCTGGAAGGTGGTCAGCTGGGAGAAAGAGCTAGGAAAGTAAGGGTTTGGGGGCAGCTGTTGGAATCTTTGTTGTGATCAGGGGAAATTGTTTTGCGCAGGGGAAGTAAAGAAAATTCTGATGCTGATCTGGAGTCTGGGAATGGTGTTGGCCCTTCCTGTGGGAAGTGAGTAGTTTGTGGAGTTTTTAATAGGGTATTTCAGACATATCCACTTCCCTTGATCCCACCAAGTTGTGAAGAAAACTTCAGGAGCACAGTCCTTCTGACACACAGTTCTTGTGCTTCAGGCAAAGATACTGAAAATAAATACCCAATTTGTGGGCTATATTTCATATATTCTGATGTTTCTTCTGTGAAGAAGTTGAAAATAATACTTTTTTTTTGCATTGAAGATTTGCTTCGTCCTGGTCTTACCACTTCCCTGAAATACTCTTTTACTTACTACTGTACTTGCTCCCTCTGTATAGCTGTTTGACTGTGCTCTGGAATGGTGCCTGTTTAAGCACAACTAGGCACTCCTAAAAGCGGCAGCTGCCATTTTGTGAGAAGCCACTAATTCAGCATATCAGAGGAGGATGGTATTCGCTCTGTTTACTTTTATCATTTTTCTGCCAAGTTTTCCCCTCATCTGACATTTGAGATACCCTAACAGGAAAAGAGGAAGGTTTACTGTCATTTAGTATCAGAGAAACAGCAGGAGATGTACTCGCAGTTAATCTTAGAGAGGTGAATGATCAAGAGATCTTGCCTTGTGTGCTTTGTTTATACTAAGTGAACCCTTGCACAGCAATCTGTATGATGGATGAAAGACTGGATTTTTTTTCCCTCTGTGTGTCTAATGTATGAATTATGTGTTTCTTTTAGAGCTTATGCTATTCTAACAAAGGACAAACAATGGAGGATTAGAAGGTTTGCCAAACCCTTTAYGGCAGCATCTTCTGAAGCTGCCTGCTGGGGAGAGTCGGGGCTATGGGAGACATATCTGACTGTGGGATATTTTGTTATATGTCAACAGAGGGCCATTTCTTGCAGAAGTCCAATCACCTATCCTGTTTGCTGGATTGAAATGACTTTTAGTTTACACAGGTTTTCTGAGTGGGTGTAAAAGTCTACTTCCTAATAACTCATGGCAATAAGTAAAATATGTAGAAAAGCAAGAGTTAAGCCTGCTCTCAAAAAATACATAGCTGCGGGTACATCATAGCAGCTGGATAAAAAGCAGAGTATGCTTCCCCTGGAACCATGTGCGTAACAATGTAAGAAGACAAGACCAAGCTACATGCATGTGTAATGCTAAAAATATCAGGTTAGAGTCCTCAGGCTTTAGGTCAGTTGTTCTATGACAGTTACGAGGAGATCCCCCTTTTTTTCCCTCCCCTTGTGTTCTGTGTGGATGGGTTCTTACACACATACGGAGATGATAGGATTCTGCACCTTTTAGTTAGGGCTTATAAATCAAAGTTAATTGCTCTTCTCAAAGCAGGTAAACTATTTTCAATAAAGAATCTGCTCAAAGAGGGAATTATACAGTCCACCCTTAGTAATTAAACAGCAAAAAGAGCAACAAAAAAATGACTTGATGTATAGAGGAGTTAAAATGTCCCCCTTTTTAATGCTAAAACATTTTTGTTTTTCAAAACAATACGAATAAATTCAAGGAGGGAGAAACACCAAGCACTAGGCTAATAGCATTAAAAAATAAAACAGCTTTTTACATTCTTTTTCCATACAACAAAAATCTCTTTTCTCCTCTCTCCATCAGAGTAAATAGCTGCATTTTGTCTACAGCCTGGGGACGGTGCATTGAAACAGCCTTAATGAGAGTGGCAGCCGAAAAGAAGGGCATTTACAAAGGATAATTATTGCTTAGATTATGAATATCAACTTTCTATTGACATGAAAAAATTACATCTACAGAGATATTATAAGCATTGTCATTCACAATGAAGCATGACAGAACAGATTTTACTCTCAGCTGCCTGTAGAATCAAATCATGTGGACCATTCTTTCTTCACAGAGAATTGTGAAGCTGGAAGTTAGAGGGATGCAGATTTCTATTCGAAAATGGCATCATTCCCCTTCCTAGGTTGTAGTGCAGCACTAGCATGGAGAGATGCAACATGCTAGCTAGAGATGGGAAAGTTCTCTGGGCACTGTAAGAATTCCCACTTCCCCATTCATTCATTATCTGCCAACCTCATTTCATTAACAATGATGTTCATTAACATTACCTGCCAGGTAAGCATATGGGACACTTATACGATGCTTCCTCCAACAATGGGATGAGATCCTAGATCTGGAATAGCATTTGTATTTGGAATGACAGCAGTGGCAACCTCAAAGTCCTAAAGGCTGAAGAGGGAAAAGATACACATTCAAGGTCTAATGCTTCAGTCAAAAATAATGCAAGTATTATTCATATGCTACATTTTGTATATATGATATTCTGATGTTCCTTGTGCATGGAAAGTAAAAATAATGCATTTCTCCTGTCCTAGCTTTGCTTAAGTTCTGCTGTTGCCACTTACATAAAAACCAAACATTTCTTCCATATAGATGGTTAGTAAGACAATTATTAAGAAAGGAATGCTGAATGTTGTCATCCATAGCAATTGCACACAAGTTTGCTGTAAAGTTTATGGCCTCTCTTTGGCTAAGGCAGCATTCTTTGTGTGCTGTGGTCTGTGAGGCATTATAACATTGACTGTGATGTCAAGAAAAAACTTCCAGAAAATTTATGTGCACGCATTTGACCACAAGTGAAAAAAAGAGGAAATAAAAATAATAATTGACCATTCAAAACAGGGCCTAATGTTGCTGATAAATGAGAACCAATGTGACAATACTGCTTAAGATGGTCTGTGGGTTCCTTTCCAGAAACTTAGGTGGTCCATCAAATGAAGGTTGAGAAACAGTGATTTTAGCTTGCCATTTCCTAAAATATCACTTCTTAGCACTCACTGTGTAATAATGATATGCTCTGTAAAAATCTTATCCAACTATTTTGTCACAGGACTTGATCCTTTAGTTGTGAGTAAAGTAACTGCCTCTGGATGGGTGAAATTACTTTCAGAAATGGTGGGATCTGGCTCAGAGTATTATTGCCTCCCCTATGCTTTCCCTCACCTCTGTTCATCATTCTGGCTGCACTGTACACCAGAAGGTGTACAGACTACATGGAATGAAAAAAGGAGATGAAAATGGCAGAAAAGAAAACAGAAAAAAAGAGCTAAAAGTGAAACCAGGAACACAGCAGAAACAAAGAGAATCTAAAAGTGCGTATGAAATGTTATGATGGATGATGTTTTAGTGGCAAATCCAGCATTAACAAGAATGTTTCCCTTTTCTGGCCCAGTTTAGTCCTGAAAATGAACACAGAAGTGAAGAGGATGGCAAATGAGAGTCTCTTCTTGCTCTGGAGAGCAGACTGATATCAGAAGTCTAGAAAGAGCTACTTGAACTTGCAAAGGGTTTTTCTCAACATGATTGAGACTTGAAAGGGCAGCAGTGTATTAACATTGAAGGAAGGGATACTTTGGAGCAAACAAATCTGTGGTGACAAGCTGTTTCATCTGACATGTTTATATTGATATTTTCATTGCTGGCATTTTGATACCTTGCAGATCTGGGAATGGATGGCAAGCGTTTCCCCCCAGTTTGTTCTATAAGGTGCTGAGCTTGTTGTCCATCCTTCAGATTTCAAACCCAATAGACTCTGGGGGGGTTCTTGGGTCTTTGGATGCTGAAGAGACAGAAACAACCAAGAATATTCTTGCTGTTCGTGTTTAGTGTGGTTTTGACCTGTAGGTTTCGGATACCAATCTTAGCAAGGCAGGAGATGCTTTTGACAGCTCAATACTATTTCAGCTCAACAGCTATCTGTAAAATTCACCTGAAGTTCATCTGGGGACACCACCTATGTCCATGTCTTGAAACTGAGCAAGAGTACTCTCCCCACAATGTGCATGTCAACAGGAGTTACTCATGTCCTGGTGGAGGACATCATTGGCATCCCCAATATAGATTGTTTCTTTCTTGAGATAATCTTCTATAGTGCTGAGGACTGGCCTGGGAGAACAAGGGTGTGGAACTGTACTTTTCCTCCTTAAGTGTTGTTTGTTGCAACTCTGTTTAATGGGTTAAGTTTCCTTCTAGTAAATTTGTGTGGCTCCAAATGCTGTGATTTGAATTTCTGTAAGGGCTGGCAAATGTTTTATTCTGTCCTGTACATGGTCATCATTTATATTTTCTGGACTTCATGGCTGTTAGCCATAATTTTACACAGTTTGGTGTTTTAGAGGTGTAGATGGGGACAAAGAAGATATCCTTTATTTGCTGGATATTTTATTTCTCTTTCCTACTTCATCACATATATCCTTCTGTAAGCATTACCTTGTACCTTTATCTTCTACCTGTCTGAAGTCTTCATGGAACTATCAACTGTTCCTCTGTGAATTTCTTGCAGTGAGTATGTCTCTTCCAGTTTGTATTTCCCTCATAACTTTTTAACCAAAGCATGTTAGCCATTGTCAGTTTTGCATTTTGCATTCCTTAGGATGTTTCCTGTCTTCATATTCTATTGATTATTTTGTAATAAAAAATGAAGCAATTTCTTTCTAATAAAACAACATGGTATTGGGAATTGTTTTTGATATCACTAGGTTGTTTTTTCTTAGCAGAATTTATCACTGAGGGAATAGATAGTTACTGAGTCGCTGGAAGTCTTAACCATATGAATAATAGCAGAAATTACCTGCTTGAAGAACATCAGTGAAACAAGACGATTAGAGGGCGTGAAAATATCTGCTTTGATAAAGTTGAACAATTTTAAAATAGAATTGGTTGCCTGATTCTGTTCTCAGCTGTATGTATAAATCTAGAGTGCATCAATAATGTCGGTGTTATTAATCCACACTTCCATTGCATACAGAGAGTACCACTGACCACTGTAGGATTAAGTACAACAGCAACTGAACCTGCAGGAGATGTTATGTCTACTGCTCTGTAATTTTGGTATTTGCTTGGTTGACTTTGTTAGAAATACTAGAGCTCTGAAAACAGATTCTTATGGCTAAGCTGGTTAGTTTTAATAGCAGAAGAACTGAACTCAGGTCAAAGAAAGCAATTTAATGCTAGAAATAGTGCTACTGAATTGCCATAGGACCTCCCCAATTACTCTTTAACTGTAGATTGACAGTTGTTTTTCTAGTAGAAAACTGATATACTGGAGTTTTGTAGAAAAAGTGTAAAGATTATTTAAACTGATCAAAGCACTGAAAATCTCAGTTGCAAATATCAGCTTTTTATGTTGCAAAGGTCTTAACATTAAGTACTTTTGCTCTGGGATAGTTCTAAGAATGCTTGCTTTACATACAAAAATCAGTGCAAATTAAAATTAAACAGAAAGGCAATGCTACCTTTCTAGACAAATTAAGTATGTTAACAACTGGGGGTAAAGTTGTCTCTTTCTCTCCTCTTTCCTTTGCTAGTTAAGAGGATGTGCCCTGCTGTCTCTCCCCATATTTTCCTTAGATTACCTGATGTAAAAAGTAGCTTAGATGCTTTGTGACAAGGGGACTTCATTATCATGGCCTGCTAAATGGATTCCCTTACTAAACTTACTGGTAATGTATGTACTGTGACCATTCTGTACCCATAATCTAGCCGCTTTGCTTTCTCTAAGACATATGAAATGGCTAGAGCATAACATGGAATCAGCTCTAAGAACCTGTAAATGTAATGTGAGTGTAATTTTAGATCACCAAAAAGAAATTTTTGAGTCTTTGAGTTGGAGAAACACTTAGGAAAACTTCAGATTCAGTAAGATCAGAACACTTGTGCAGTATAGCAGTTCGAATCGTGGTATTGGCCTTGTTTCAACTACATTGGTCTTACTAAAGAAGCAGTTTAGATGAAGGGTGATGCAAGACTAGACCTTTCAAAGCTCTGTCTATTGGTGCACTTTAAATGTTTCAGGATCTGCTACTATGGAGCAATTCTGCCTTTGGGAGGTACCTAAACCAGCTGTGCTAGCCTGGCTACCTGATGTAATCCAGTGTGTTTCCCCTGTCAGCTTGCCCTTCCACAAAGCTGCAGGGATCTTCTTTTAGCACTTGACGTCATTTAGTTAAAGCCAGCTCAAGTATGGTTACGCTGCAGACAAGGTCTGCTTTAAGTGGGGGATAAGCCTGATATGGTAGTTAAAGTGCAGGTATTATATCATATGGGGAAGAATTGCATTCTCCAACATTGCATTTTTTCTTTCATCTCTGACTAGTACATAGTTCTTGCCTAAGTTCCCTGCCATGCAATCCAGCTTGCTAGCACAAAGCCCCATTCCCAAGTTGTCTGGTGAGGCAGTGAAGATGCTGAATTTTCTTGCACTGTGATGGTTAAAAAGAAAGAAAATGCAAAGGCATATTACTTTAACAGCTTGGCCATAACTAAAATACAACTTAAAATAATTTTAGGTTACTAATGCACATGTGTATTGAATTCCTTTAATTTGGATGTAACTCAGTTTTATGTTCAACACTGAAAAAGAAATAAATAAAGGAACATAAAATCAAATTCTGAATTGAGCTAAGTCTACAGGAAATTATTAATTTGATCATTAGACAAATGAAATGTTGTATTTTTTACAACCTGCTGCATATAGGTCTCCCTTAGTATTAGTCAGGTATACGTTACCTTAAGGAAGGATGCAGCTATAATGGAAAGATAATAACACTACTTCTAACAAGGCATTGAAATATTTAAAAATGTTCCACACTGAAAAATGTTGCCTAGAAGAGCTGGAACCATTTGACAATGAGAGTGAATGGGTAAATTAATATTTTTGTTTACCTCAAAACATTATTGAAAGGGAAAATCAATATATTAAAAATTGGCACAAACACAGGTTATTTGTGAGTCAATGCTAACCTTAAATTATGTATTTGTAATATAGGAATAATCCATAGCCTATTTAAGTCCCATTGATTTTGGCAGCCTGTGGATGAGGTGCTTCGGTATTCTCTTTTTATTACTTGTATCAAAGAAATTAACTTGTCTAGAGCAATCTGCTGTTTGTCCTTAAGAGCTTTGGAAAGAGCCTTGGGTGGACCCTCTCCTGCTCAGTGCTGCTCACAACCAGTTGTGCCTGGTTGAAAGGTTACAAAAATGCTTTTTTTATTTTTTATTTTAAGTTAGAGCTTAAGTTAGACCTTAAGAACCATCTCTAAAGCACATTGGGTACTTGGATCTGGAGTCAGAAGTGCTGCTAACAACGAGAAATGTATGTAAATCAGAATCTTCATTTTGATGTACAAAGTTGTGGATTCATGTTCATTAGCTCCAGTGCCCAGCTTACTTTCCCCTTTCATTCATTTTTGAGCAATCACTTCAAACCATGACTTTGCAGCAACAGAACAAAAGCTTAAAAAGCAAGGGTTAGCTTCTATCGCTTTCATGTCAATGTGAAATACCCACATTGCATTGTAGCCTTACACTACAAATCACACCAGTGAATAATACAACATACGGTACATCCTTGAAACGAAAGCCACCACAGACTAAACTAGAAGCTTTCAGAAGTGCATCAAATGTTTCGGAGAGGAGAAAATGAGATGCTGAGGCGCAGCAGCCAGTGGCACCCTTTGTTCTTGCCTTGGAGAGCTTTGCTATTTCTAATTGCTCATTTATGGTATCTGGAGAGATGCAAGAAGAAAGGGGTTTTAACATGGCAAGTGAGTGTTTTTCTGCTAGGGCTCCATGTGTACCACTTCTTTTGACCTCATCTAATCACTTGTTGGCCAACCTGTTTGTAACTAGTTGAAAAATGGTTCAAAACCAGCTTCTGCCTGCTCCACACATTTTTATTTATTTTTACTACCATTTCACAAGCTAATGGTCCTGTTACTTTCAATCTCCCTGGCTAGAAAAACGTCTGAATTTCAGAAGGTTTGTGTCGAGGGAAATGAACAGGTGAGATTAGAACTATGCACCTGCTACCAACACCATATGAAACAAGGAAAAGGATAACTGCAGTAGGAAGTTGATGGAGAAGTAGATTCTTTACCAAATTGGTTTAAAAACTAATTGCCTCAAGGCCAGAGCCAGTTTGCCTGAAGGTAAGCTGTGTCAAAAGTAATGGGGCTTCTTGAATGAGGAAAGCAAAGAGGAATTAACTTTCTACTTTATGTGCAAAACACCCATCAATGGAAGCTTCGATAGGAATTAAGAGGAGGTTTATTATAAATGGGTATTTTGTTTCTGGAAGATTTGTGTCCAGACTTTCAGCTACTGTAAATCAGTGAAGTTCTGTTGTAATAAGTGGAGTTATGCTGACTTACAGCAGCTGAGGATCTCACCCAACATAGCCTTTCAATGTAACGGTGACCTAGCTAAGTGTTAAACTTTCCATTACTAAAGGGCTGCATTAAAGGGCTATTTAACTTTACCATAAAAATCACATCCTGGAAAAAAGTTGAGAAGAAAAGTCTCTCTGTGAGCAATTTCCATCTGCGCTTTGGGAGCTATTTCATTGCATGGATCCCAAAGCTCTACCAAAAAAAGAAAAAATATACAGATCCATCATTTTCATCACATRGGAAAAAACCTTGTCTTTCTCCTCCCCTTCACTCAGAAAATAAACACACACTAAAACCCTCAGGTTGAGCTCATTAAAAAGGACTGTGTGGGTCAGAAAGAGTTGAGATAATTAAGAAAAAAGTTTTCCTTTAACTAGCATCATTTTTCAGACAACAGACTGCTTAATGTACAACCTATATATAAAGGTCTTTTTATCAAAATTTGAAATGTTGGTTTCTGCAAAGCTGACATAAATACAATCCTGCTTTGCAATCAGGTTTTCTGGGCCATGTCCCAACCCTCCTGCACTTCATATACTTTGATTCAAGAACTCAGTGGGTACTTTTTGAACCTTGTGGACTGCCTTCAATTTGTGGTTAGAACTTTCTTGAGCAAAAGGAACGTCAGTGTTATTAAGGAGCACAAAAATGATGTACAAATGTAAAACTATATCCTCCTGCCAGAAAACCTGTGGGAGGAAGGCAGAGCCTGAGGAACTCTGGGTAATTTACTTTCCAGGCTTTTTGACTCTTCCTCTCTTCACTGAAATGGATTTTGGGATTGTGCGAGGTCTCAAATCAGAGCATCACAAAAAAATTTAGGATTTAACATGGCTTTTCAGGTGTCTAAAATGCAGATCCTCAAAATCCTGCTCAGTTGCCTCCACAGCCATGGAGGCATAGGACATTTAAAAGTGCCTCTTTTTTTTCTTAGTTATTTTATTTATATTAGAGTAAGCCTTGGACTACTTAAAGTTTGGTTTTTCTGTTGTGCCCAGAAACACCTCAATTAAATACCCCCATTCAGTGGGAGGAAGGTGTTGCCTCATCTGCCCTCCACACTGGTGGTTGAGGCATGTTCCTTGATTATGAGAACTATAAGATTGCATGCCCCAAGACAGAGAGGGAGCCCTACATCCTAGCTGTGCTAAGCTAGTGTGTATTCAATAAACTAAAACTACTTCTTTTTTGGAAGAAAAGACAGGTGTGAGGAGAAGAACAGACTGTGGACCCCAAGTAAGGGAAAGTGCCTCAGCTGTAGAGAGGAGCTGGAATTAAAATTACCCTGCCCAGGAGTATCCCAGATAGTTGGTCACCTCAGCTCCCTGCTTGGCACCAGAGCGCTTGTGGATATTGCTATGAAGGTCACAACTCTTCCCTGTGTGCTGTGCACAAAGCCCAGCTACTGATCTTTGATCCAAGTAAAAGTGCCTGAAGGGTTGGTGCTGTGACATTAACACCTTAATCCTATTGTGCAAGGATCCTCAGAAAGAGGAGTGCTGTGATTACTCCAGTGTCCCTCTTTCACTCCTGCCTTCGTTACTGCAAAGAATTGCAAAGGGAGAAGGGCAATGTGACCTTCTTCCAGTTGGATTTTTGGGGCGTGAGAGCTTTCACATTTTGTCACAGCCATGAAAGGTTTCAGACCTCAGCTCGTGATAACCTCCTGTGCTGAAACTGAACTTGAGGGTACAGGATGTGTAATCTCATATCAGAACTCTTTCTTGAGTTTCAAACAGACTCTTTCCTGTGGCTTGTAAAACAGAGACTGATCATGGACAGATCATGTTTGGGTATGTAAGTATATTTTATATATATATATATTTACCTGTATATAAAAGGTAAAACTAATAGCTTAACAATAACAGAGGGGATAACAAGATGAGATGCAGTGCACATGTCCTCATCTGAAGTGGGTCTCCTGAGATGTTTTGTGTCTTGATCAGGTCTTAGTCTTTGATTTGACCTTGCTCCCTTTTCTTAGGGAGGAGGTTTTAATCTCCTGCTGAGTAAATGGTAGGGGCATGAAGTAATTTGGGAAGTCTTATGCCTAATGTATGTTGGATAAACAAGGTTGCTGAGTTCAGCAGCCAACTCGGGAACATTTAGTTTTACATCTGTGCTTTGGGTTTTCACTCTGGGAGGTAATGCTGAAATCAATGCCACAATGTCCGAGGGCAGTTTGGAAAGCAACCCAAATGGTTGTCTTCTGTTTATAGACCTTCATCACCTCCTTTTAGAACTGTAGGCTATGATGAAAGTGGTAAAAGAAGTGAACAGTACTACAATAATGTGCAGAAAACCCCATATAACCAATAGCTTTTATTTTCTTCCTCTCCTTTTTTTGTTTTAATTCCACACCATCTGCTTTTAAGTGCATTAGAGCAACAGTTTAAATATGAGATTTGTTGAAGTTTTGACTTCAGCATTACAATGTTAAATGCATCATAAAATTGAGTATTGAATTCACTGAAAAACTATTTCTGGATGGTAAGGTCAGCTAGGCTCAATAACTCATCTGCTTGCTTTCCAGATATGATGAGTGTTTGTTTACATTGAGGAGAAAAGGGATACTGCTTTATATACAAAGAGCAGTTCTTTCCTCCCTTTTCATCCTATGGCATAAACTCATCCAAGCATGACATGTGAGTCATATGCCATTGATAAATTTTATCCAGTAACTACTATGAAGTTCATTTTGATAGGAAGCTTGTCAAAAATTATGTTGTACTGTATTGTATTGGACTTTGTGTGATCCCCTGAAAGTCAGTTGCTATATAAAACCAAATATGCAAAGAAAAATAATTTTAAAATTTCCCTAGCTGTTAGAATTAATTGTAATTAAAAACCTGAAAAAAACTACTGTTTTATGCAGCATAATTAAGAAATTACATTAAACATGGAAATGTTGGAAGGCATTTAATGTAGAGAATGTTTGAACCACTTATTACATATTTCTACTACCTAATTTTGAGAAATGCATGTATAAGATCTAGTTTTTAGCCTACTACTATCACCAGGTGGAGTTATAAGACCTGGCAACTGAGAAGAGATGTCATCCCTTTGCGTTCTTTAATAGCAGTGAGTTTTATAAAGTTAAAAATGTCCTTTTGGCAAGAATCTTGTTATTTAGAAACAGTCCTTACTCTCTACCAGAGAGTATAACTTGTAACAATATTGGGAATATTTATAGTTACTTTAATCCTTTCTTCAAAGTGCTTTGTAAATATTGTTATAATTTCCATTAGAGTACAATGGAGTAGGTATTTCTTATTCCCATTTTATAGATGGCCAGAATGAAACATTAAAAAAAATCCACTGGTTTGGGTGCCTCCAATTTTCTTCTCCTTTATGAGAGTTTAGCTGCATTTCTGAGAGGTCAAGTTCCATGTTTCAAATCAGGAAAGCAGCTGTTCAAGCTAGTCTTTGAATAAGAAACATTTTAATTAACCCCCCCCCACACTAATTCTTATTTTTATATCTACACTAATTTTTAATAAACAATAATACTGAGAATGTTTGTGTTGTAGTTTGCTGGAAATTGGGATTTGGGCAAATGAAAACATTTCTGTAGGCGTTCCTTCTCCCATCTTTCTCCCCTAGTTCCTTTTGTTCCCTTCCTCTCTCAATTAAAATCATTTCACAAAAAACAGGTCTTTGAAAGTCATAGCAAACAGGGCACTTTTAACATTTCTGATTATTATTGTAAAGATTTTTTTCATCTCTCATAATGGATTGTATTGTACCTTCACACTGGTGAAATGTTTGTTTCTTACTGTGAAGAGCAAAACACTTTTAGGTCATGCTGTTGCCTCACACATGAAAGTAATGAAGATCTGGTACTCATTGTTCCTATTGCTATGCACCACCATAACTGGTATTCAGRAATTATTTGGGCCCTGATCCATAACTTTTATCTATTGTTATTAGTCCCAGTTGCTTCACCGTGACTCTTCAGAGTGTAAAAATAAGCACTTAGGTTTTTGTAGAATGAGGGTCTTACTGTGTAACTACATATGACAAAGTCTTGCCCTGGTCTCATGAAGGAAAACAAACCATACTTAGGCACAGAGCTCATTAATATTTTCTTCAGTCCTTCACCCTGGTTCAGTCACTGTCACTGATTTGTTATGATTGCGGTAACATTTCAAGAGTTTGCATATTTTTGTTTTGTCTGAATGGCTCTGTGGGGGTCTTGGTTATTTTATATTACCTTGACTGTCACAAACGGAATTGGACCCAGATAAAATTATGTAAATGTAAATGTCAATAAAATAAATTATTCTATTTTTGCAGATGTTCTTCATCTGGATCAAATTTGATTGTGGATGCTTGTCTCCATGCATAATGATCCAGAGCTAAAGGATGAAAGTGTTCTTGGCGCAAAGAAAACACATTCTGAATCTTTACTGTAAATTATACACTATACAAAATC
The DNA here is from genome assembly GCF_003343035.1 of Apteryx rowi. NCBI lineage: Eukaryota > Metazoa > Chordata > Aves > Apterygiformes > Apterygidae > Apteryx > Apteryx rowi. Next base: position 3,570,962 of record NW_020450761.1, read on the forward strand.
AGTCCAAATTGTTCAAACCCTTGGACAATTACAATGTTATTCTACTCACCATGCTGAGTACTGTGTAATTATCATGGTTAGCAGCAGTTTGCTTGCTCTCAGCCCTGAAGGGAGATGCAAGCTTTACTGAACAAAAGTAAATGCAGATGTTGGACCTTATTTTGTTTTCTGACTTAGCAACTGAAAATACCCACAAAATATGAAGGATTTATTTAGCTGATATGGCATTAACAAAAACACTGCCATTGATCAAATATGCACTTGGCTATACATAATGAATAGTGTGGTTACTTGCATGATTAAGGAATTTGCTAGGTTGCAATCCCAAGCTTTATTTGTAAAAAAAACAAACCAAAACAAAACAAAAAAACAAAAAAAACCCCAGCAAGATTGTTCCTATAGCAGGATGATGTACTTATTAAGAACCGTTCCTTTTTACATTAGGGAAAAACCTTCTGGTTTATAGGTTCACCCTTCTCCTGTTGAAGTCAATGATAGATTTGCTTGCATAGTCAATCATGTGTGAAACACACTTCATATGTAAGTCCATTTGTTTTGAGGGCTTAGTTTACCAGCTCTCTTTATAAAGATGATCAGTCTTCCTGACTAAAAGCTTTCCAATAGAATTAAATTCTAAGAACTTGCTTGGCTTATGGGCCAAGCTTTTGAACCTCGACAACTTCTATGTGATTGCTGAAAGGCTTTATCTAAATGCCAAATACTTCTGCAAACTTTGGGTGCACTTACCTTCCATTTGACTTCAAAACTTGGAGCAAATGGCTCAGGAAATCAGTAACAGAAGACACCTCTGGCTTGACAGCTCTACGGGGTATATTTAGGATTCCAGTTGGCATCAAGCTATTTTGACTACAAGATGTTATTCATATATGTTTAATGGTTTAGGTAAGTTCTGTCTAATAAAATCTAACCAGTATTTATGTCGTGCCTACAAATGTGCTATCAGAATATTAAGAAGATGTCTGAAAGATAGTGACATCTGTTATTCTGCTCAGATGCTTTCTTAAGGTGATCACTGAGGTGGGAACTCCCCAATGCTCTGAAGTTTAGATCTAAATCTGAGCAGTGGTGTAGTCTGTGAGACAGGCTCAGTGAACAGCCCAGGCTAGACGAATGATGGCCTAATGCCTTGCAAGTCTATCTAGATCTTCTTGAATACATTGCTGCCCACAGCACGCAGTGGTACCTAGACGAGTGGAAGGCTAAGGCACTAGTCACAGTGCTCAGGCCCTTGTCTGAAGGGGTGCAACTGAAGGAGGCAGAAAGTAGGATTAGTTGTAGCCTTCTCTCTCCTTTCCTTCACCTGGTAGAGCACGTGGATTGAAGGAACTTTGTAGAAGCTCCAGATTTTGGTGAAACTGCCCTGTGCCCTGCGGGAGAGCTGTCTTTCATCACAGTAAGCTGTTTGTCAACTGATCCCCATATTGGCCTTCTGAAAAGCTGAATTTAGGTGCACTCTGGAAATGCTTCGTACTGTAGGCTGGCTCTCAAAGGTAGGTAAGGTTATAGTGGAACTGTTGCTTTTCAGCACCTAGATTGCTATGATACCTCTTGGAAGTGTTTTCTTTTGGTTAAGGCATTTACAGCTTTGCCTCTCTATTGGCACAGATGTATTCATTTTCTTTCCCATCCTGCCTATGTCTTTATGCATCTATTTTCAGTAGCTCTTGGCACTGGCTGCATGTCCCACAGTTGAAGGAACTTCTTTTATGGAAGCCTTATTAATTCCAGGGGTCTGATTGCTTGCCTTATTTCAACATCTGTCTTGCTAACTTCTAAACCTGTTATGCAATGGTAAAGGGAAATGGTGTATTTCAGACACCAATTGTTTTGGTAAATATTTCCCCTTCCTCATCTATGGTTTGAAGAAAAAGGGAAGTTTCCCATTCATGTCAGTGGACTTGGATCAGGTTCTTGATTCTGCATCTTTTTTATGTTATACATAAATGAGACTGGAACATTAAGCTATTTAGCTTCACTGTATTCTCAGTGGGCTTAATCTGAGCAATTCTTCCCTATGCTGGAGCAATCAAGAGCCAAATTAGGCCTTATGGGTCACATTTTTATCAAAGCTTGTTTTAGTGAGTTAGGAAAACTTTTTTTTAAGTGTTTCATAAGCAAGTTTTGCGTATTCTCTAACTAATGAATAACACTTGCATGCATTTACTGTAAACTAACTTTGAGATCTAAAGATAAAAATCACTATAAAAGAGTGTAGCATTATTGTTTCAAGAGATTGTCTTCAAGAAGCCTGTTGATTCTATTCTTGGTGCTTAATTGCAGTTCTCAAAAAATGGAACTTTTCCTACCTTTGATATATCCTTGTGCTAAGCCAGGTCTTCCCCCCCACACAACTGTGCTGACAATTTTCTTCAGCTTAAAATTCTTCATTTGCCTTTACTATTGTGGAAACTTACCAACTGTAACATACTATGTAACTGCCAAAAAGACTACTTTGCAAGGTGTTTTTTCACTAATGTATTTTGTTTTGGTGAAAGTTCAGTCTCCAAGAGAACAAATATATTTTTTAGAGGAAAAAAAATGGTGTTAATTGGTACATTGGTGATATATTCACTATATCCTGTTTTCAACTTTGACTTGCTTAGAATGTAGCACTCTAACTTCTAGATGGATTTGTTTTTACAAAAAAATTTGGGCAAATGTTCATGTATATATGTGTATTTTGGAAAGAAACAAACTGCACACACATTGCCACACACATTGAGTGGCTGTTATATAGGATGTTTACTTCAGAGTGCTGCAATTAATCATGCAGAACTGAAAAATTAACCTATCAAGTGCATGCTAATAATGAACTCTTTTCAGAGCTGGACTGGAAAAAAAGAATGTTGTTAGCAACTGGCTTTATTGAGGCACTTTACAGGTGCTGTAAACAAAATTAGTTGTAAAACTTTCTCACTAAATTCTAAAAGAGAGGTGTGGAGAGTGCATCATGCAGGTGGGAGAGATTTCCTCTAGGCTCTCAGCTCCCACTGAGTGCAACAACAGCCCAGAGCTGATTGACTCCTGGTCCTGCAAGGAGAACACACAACATCTTGGCTGCTGCTAAGCTTGGAGCACATCTTCACCTTTTTCAGCCCATGGTAATGTTGCATAGGAGTATACAGCAGAATATCTTGAAATGTAGGAAATGAATTTGCACTTTCTGTTGCATATTCTGTTTCTCTTGAAGTGCACAATGAGTTGGTTGCTTTCGGATGGATTTGGAAGAGTTCTGTGAAAGGTTTAGAAGAGTTTAAACTAGTAGCATCCATAGCTGTGTCATCATGGAGGTTGTTGCAGAAGAGGTCAAGTTCCTCACATATGGAGCTTTTTATTTCTCCCGATTTGGCAGCTTTTTTTCCATGTCTGAAGCCAGAAGTCTGTAAGTGGGGCAACTAGCATGTGTTTCTACTTTTCTGCCAAAGTGGTGCTGGTGTCAAGGGGAGTTCAATTCGCCAAGCTCCAGTGGAATCTGACACCGACTTGCAGTCCCAAAAACTTAGTGTTAGTTTTACTTGCTTTTAGCCAACTTTAGCAACCTTGTCCAAAGTCAGCCTTTTGAGATTTGCCCAGTGCATTGTACAAAGACTCTCGTACTGCTGAGTAAACATGTTTTCTGAGCTAGCTAAGTCTGGGTTTGCTTACAGCATTCAGGACACCAGAAATTTCAAACTGACTCTCAGTAGCTACTTATGCTTGGGCACCAATACTTAGTTTGATACAGCCCAGTTTCAAAGTCCTTGCCCCAAGTAGTATCTTTCTTCTCATGTAGTCTACATAGAGTTAAATGAGCTCCTTGAAAAGTGTGGTTCTAAATCCTAAAATCTGATCTATAACCACACTGAAGTTTTTCTACAGCAACATTACTTAGAAATAGGTTCTGTACTGAAACACTGAAAAGCTGATGTTTGAACATCTGTTATTGCTAAGTAAATATTATTAATGAATAAGTAGTTCCTCAAAGACTTGTCAGTGCTTATGCTTCATACTTTTATCAGTCTTCTGTATGTTTGTTTTTCTTTCCTTCCTCCTGTAAAAAGGAAATAGTTTCCTTCCCTGAACTGTGGATAAGAAAAGAGCTCTGAGGAATCGCATTAGTAAACTTGCACCCTGCACTGAATGGACAAGAACTTCTCTGTGGCCCATATTTTTCCCAAGATAATTTTTTGTTTGTTTTCCACAGCACTATCTGGTGAATAAACATGACTGTTTCCTACTTCCCATCCCTCACAGCTCACTGCAGGTGACCAGTCAGCTGGCTGGTGCCAAATTATGACAGAAAACAGATTTTATTGTCCAAGTCAGCTGTGAGTGATGGCACTCTCTGCTAATTCCCATGAAATCTAGCTAATTTGTGAATTGAAATACTGCATTTACAATCCAGACTGCCCACTTGGAGCAGATTTTTTTAAAAAGAACAAAATAAACCACACACAATCTTTTTATTGATAGACCCCCCCCCCCCAAAAAAAAGTAATTTGATTTATTTTCCTAAATTCTATACCATTGAGGCCACTTCTCTTTAATCCCAGGGGAAATGTTGGGACTCTTGATCAGTCTTTCTTCTAGTGAGCACAGAGCAGTCTGCTTTCTCCTTGCTATTTCCAAGAAGAGCAAATTTAAAACATAGGGAGAGGATTTTTGTGAGCTGGCTGTGCAAGAGTTACTCAAATGTTGGATACAAAGAAGTTGGCATTAAGTGATATTTTCTTGGCAAAAATATTGCGAAAAAAACTGTAAAAAATATTCAGAAAATGACCTAACCCCAGGCTTCACTGAAACTGCTATTATTTATTTTGATATTATTTATCTTATTACTAATATGTGACAAAATTATAGATACACATATATTCATATAGATGTATATACAGATATACTTTTAAGAATATTATTCTGTTTCAAGTGTACATATTTGAATGAAAAAAATATATTGGTCTATTCCAAATGTAAGTCAGAATTAAAGGAAATACTATTTGTACATATACTTTTTTATGCAATACACTCCCTGTCTTTGGATGTTTTGGCTTAATTTAAAGCAGAGCAAAATCTTTCCTATTGTCTCCAACAGGTATTGGAGTGGATCCCAGGGAAATAGTGTGACAGAGTTGCCTTTTTTTTTCTTTTTGGTGCAGAAGCAAAAATCTTGCATAACCTGTAAAGCAAAAACACAAAGATTACTGCCATTGGAGTTTCTTGATTTTTGACAGGAATGGTTCCAGTCTCTAAGTGCTAATGGATTCAAGCTTTAAGTCAGCCTGTCCTTTCCCCTTCTTACTGTTTGTGGAGAACTAGGTACTGTGTTTGAAGTGGCAACTTTTGTATATATGTGCCCACATACATTTATTAGCAGCAGACTATTCAGGCATGTCTGTTACAGACAGCTTTGGACAAAAAGACAGTTCTGGCAAAGAGGCAAAAGAATTAAGTTGTGTGGAAATCTGTTTTTTAAGCAAAAGAAACATTGCTGGTGTTCTCCTGGTCATTATGGATTGACTCTATATTTGTGACACATCAGATGGTCCATCAACTTGCAGTGAGAACTAGGACCTTAGTACAGTGATGTTGCAGAGCCAAAATATAATTTGGGGTGGAAGGGCAGGACTGCTATACTGTTTCATCAGCAAAATGAGGAGYTGGCCAACAGGTCCTCAGGAGTGACATTCATACCACAGTAGACCCTTACAGATATTTCAGCCCTGTACTGGACTTTGCTACTCATTATTTTTTGTGCTTCAAGTATCTAAGCAGTCATGGGAGAGTACATGCTGTTTAATCTGTTTGGTACTGATTTTTTTTTTCTGTCTGAGGATTGGAGAAACCTTTGTCTGATAGACTAAGTCATTGTTTGGGATGAGCACTCCAGGTTTTGTTTTCTGACAAATTCCAGATCCCTGTGACTTACTCAATGACTATTTGACCTAGCATAATTGTTTTAAAGGTAATATGCAACAAAAACAAATGGAAGCAAATAGCTTCATCTCTTGATAGTGGTAGCAAGCTGCCTACTTCACCCATGCCAGAAAGCAAGGTTTAAGTTCTTCGTGCTTCCTGAACAGCCATTTTCTGCCATCTTCCTACACAGACCTCTGCTTCTGCTGCTGAGGATGAGGAGGGGCCTGAAGCTGTGGGTGTAGGAGAATATACTCTTGGGAGAATGGCAGTGATTGTGGTTATTCTGTGCTGTCTGGCCCAACTTTCCTTTACATAAGTTGGGAGCTGGTCCAGTTCTGCTCTTTTCTGTGAATTCATCAGTAGTATGGGAAAGTCAAAAAGGTGAACAGGGACTGCTTGGAAAGGAAGGTAGATGGCTGAATGAAGGACATTCATTACAAAGGAAAATGAGAACAGGCTTACAAAAGAAAATGAGAACAGGCAAGTGCTGGCTGCAGAGCAGGAGTCTCTGGCTCCTGGGAGGGACAGAGGTCAAGTTCAGCAGAAAGCTCACATATTTAAAAAAAAGTCACCAGTAGAATTAAAAGGCTTTTTCTAATAAGCCAAACCAGTTCATCTGGCTAATATATGCAATAAATTTATTTTCTATGTAATTAACTCAAAGTACATTTGTAAGGGTCCGGCGGAGGCGACGCCTGGACTCCCGGCAGGAACAGATACACAAACACAAGACACACTAAGGTCAATGCTGAGCGTTTATTACCTCTGCGTCTGAGCGGGGGTTCCCCAGCGATTTCCCGATCGAGGCAATAAAGGAGCGGGAGAGTCCCTGGCACCGCTGACCGTCGGTCCATGGTGAGGAACGCCGGGGGGGCACTATACGTGGGTTTTGTGTACTACACACATGCGCAGTGGGCACATTGAGCTCATCGCTAATCTCGAGTCAAAGCCCAGGTGCACACCACACTGGCATAGGCCCAGCTACATGGCTATGGGTCAACATGTCCTGTTGATGCTCCTTTTCCCACGGAACGGTCTGGCTAGCTTCCATCGCCTATCTCCTCGACATTCTTCCGCACTTTCCCATACAACATTATTGATAAATTTTTAAATACTCTATTATTAATGGATGAAGCTTTTGTAGAACATTTATGTATTTAACAAGCTACAGATAGCTTGTTAGCTTATACAGATATATAGGTAATTAGATATTAATCATTTAAAGCATGAGCTATAATTTAGGAAGGCTGTTAATTGTTATGTAACTTTTTAAGCTATCATTTTAAATGCCACTGACATTTATTTATATTTCTCACCACTTTAATGGATCTTCTTCTATTAAGAAAACAACTATAGGGGAATTAGATAGTTCATAAATGAATGCAAGACAATGATTCTTTTATCTTTAGGTTACCAACTTACTGATCCAAACCCAACTCAGTAGTGACTAAAATTTGTTGCTACAAAACAATACTGGCAGAAGAACAAATGGATCCCATGAATAAATTTAGGCTGATAATTAGAAGACAGTTTCTAACCATCTGGAATAGCAATCAGACTACAGAAGGTTGTGGAACAGCCTTCAGAAGAATAGTGGAATGAGATGGTTGACAGTTTTTTAGAGATGAAACTTCATAAACTTCTGCATGGGATCATTCAGGATGATTGTCTAGAACAACAGGGGACTGAAATGAGAATGTTCATGCTGTTGCATTCAGTCCTTTGAGCAATGTGAGGGAATGCAATTTCAGTCCATAAGGATGAACATCTGTGTTATGGAATGAGGATGACGAATATAGAGGCCAAGAATGGAGCAGACATGGATCACTTCTACTCACTGAGCGTAGGCGAGTTGCTGCCCACCACAGGCTTGCAAATAACAAGAAATTTCCACCGACTTCGGTGAACACAGGAAGTGGTTCTTAGATGAGAATTAGCTTCTAACAATATCTTTAGTGCTGATTTTGTGAGTGCTTTCTAATGCTTGGACTGTTGTCTCCTAGATGCAAATAAAAACTGGATTAACATTAACAGGGCAGATAGAAGTCTGTGCTGTCACTTTAGCTAACAAAGGAAGAAAGGCTGTATTTCACAAGGTCATGGCACCTAATGTTTTTTCCCAAATTCAGAGTTGTGTGTCAATGAAAGTTGTTTTGATGCAAAAACACTAGTGATAGGGCAGGCGCACCTCATCTGCATCTAAGCCATTGTATCCCAGACAAGTCTGAAACTAAAAAAAAGGCAAATGTCAGGTGCTTGATGGGCTAGAGACTGAAGGGCTTGACTGAATTCAGTGGAGTTCTGATAATGGGCATTTGTGAGTGTCTGCCCCAAAGCGCATACTCATTGCTTATTGCTTTTGATGCATGAATCCTTCCTCAAAATACATTCAAAAAGAGGACAGACAAATTCATAGAGACGAGACCCTTCAGCAGCTACTGACCATTGCCCTGAATACAACTTTTGGCTCAGGAAGTGTTAATCTGCTGATGAGTGACATGTAGAGGACAGGCCAGGATAAAAATTATTAGTCACGTTCCATTTCTCATACTCCTCTCTAGACAGTCACTACTGCCAGTTATCAGAAATAGGGCTCTGAAACAGATCAGCTCTTAGCCTCACTCACTATGAAGTCCATATGTTTGTTCCTGCTTTTTGAATACTTTTTCTGTCTGACTTTCTTTGTTCTGAGAGAACTGGATTTGAAGAGTATTGGAAAATGAAAACTTCAATTTACATTTTCAAAACAATAGTTTGTATTACCAGATGACATTGAGAAATGTGAGGGATTATTCAACTACCCAAGTGCTATTTGCATGAAACTGCTTCTGAGAAAAGAAATCCAATGGCAAAATCTATTAGTACTTCATCACTAGATAGGACTCATTTGTTGCATGGAATATACTGAGTTGTTAAGAGTTTCTAGTGTGAATTTTTCATCTGATATGTTTGCCATGTAAAATGAACCAGTCCATTATATTGTTAGGGCCAGTTCAGTTAGGTGCTAAACTCTAACTGATGTTGGCAGCTTAAGCATTTCATACAGCTGAATATTTTATTTACTTAACAAGTATGATATTTGCTTGAGATCATTATTAGATCATTAAATGTGCCTAAAATATTGTGGCATTCTGGGTAATAAAAATGTCATAGAAATTAAAGCTGTAAAATGCTACTGAATCATGTAGTCTCTTTACCACCTGCATATCACATACTGTTACTTTTAATTGAGAACTTCAAAGGCCTGTGGTAGGCCAAATGTTTCTGTTCCTCCTCCCCCTCCCTAATGCCTGAAGCCTCTCAGATGGTAGAAAATTGATTATGTAATTGATTTGCTTTTGCCCTAAGCTATTATTTCCTCATGTTTTCTCCTAGCTCTCTAGAACCATTTTGCTAAATCTGTGTTGCCTTTCCAAGTTAGGGGGAATATGTAAAATAATCTGCTAATTTTAAGGGATGCTTTTTTATAAGGAAAGGCCTTCTTGTGAAAGGGAACCATGATGTGGGGCTAGGTGCTTTTCTGTCCTGGCAGGATAAATTCGGAGGGACAGAGGCTGAGAGCAGTCATTTGTTCTCTCTGGGTTAATGGCTTTCAGCTGGATGTCTGTCTGCTGAATAATCACTGAGCTGCTACATCAGCCAGTCTCTTCCACTGTAAAACATGTGTTCAGTTAATAGCATTGACATATTGGAAGTTGGAATGAGCTTCCCCACTTGAGTTGTTCAAACATGATACATCCTACCGGGGTGAAATTAAATACAAAGATGTGACAAAAGAGGAGAGTTCAAGGCATCAGATAGTGTGTTCAGAATGCATCAAAGGGACTTTGTTTTTGACATCACTTGTGCTGCTCCTTATTAATCATTCCCACCCTGAGTATTTATTTTCTAAAGGGAAAAATTGGTTTTCAAATTTTGAGTCCTATGGTTTTGATCTTCAGTATACTTGTATTACTGAGTGATGTGGAAAAATAATAAACAGTAGAAAGTCTGGACTACTCTCTCTAAAATCGTGGGGAGTAAAATTTGAAAAGTATGTAAGCAACATTTGAAATGTTCAGGTGCCTCTGTCACTTAGTCATGGGATTAAGTTATCTAAGTCACAGAGACACTTCTAGGAAACATCCTGGTGTTTCTACAGCAGGGATCGGTGTCTGGACACTAGGACAAAAAATAAGGAGCTTGGCTGTATTGCAAGGCATACCATTTTGTATGTGAAATGGCCTTTTTCAGTAAAGACAGTTGGGAAAATGTATTCTTAGCAACTGGCAGTAACAAGGAAGCAAAGAGCCTGTAATGCTATAAGGATTAATTTAAAGAGTTATTGGTCTGATTTGGTTTTGCCTTTCAACGCTGTTATTGTAAGGTGAAGTTCTCTGCCTCCATGTACCTCATCCTTCCACTGCTGCTAACCTGTGTGATGGAGGCTAATTGTACTGTGAAGCCTGAAACTGGCTATTATATGTGCAATAGAATTCCACTTACTCAGACTAGCTTTTGCTGGGCCTCTTTTGTTTTGCATTCAAAGGCTTCCATCCTCATCTGTCAGTCTCCTAGGTCGACAGAGGTATTCCAGATAATGTGTGCAACGATTTTAAGCCCACAAAAGTGGGAGAGGGAATTTAAGAGGTCCCATGTGAAAGTTCATCTACTGCCTAGAACTGCATTCCAGAAACTACAAAAGCTATCAGTCTTCCGGATGCAGACCCTTTCGATTTAGTGACAGTAATAATTCCACCCCTAACTCTTTGGTAATGCATTAGCATTAACTGTAATTTTTGCCTTTAGACAGCCTCTGCAGTACAGCATGACGGTTCCTACCCTGTAATTGTAGGATCCTCATTAATCAAAAAGAATATTATGACATTGTGAGCTCACAAGAAAGACAATTCATGACTGACACAATAAAGGCCTAAATTATGCTGCTTTGATGATTAGAGGTGCAAAATTGCTTTTTTTTTCTTGTGAAAATAGGATTTAGCAGCTGTAAGAAAAAACTCTGTATAATGAAAGTAGGGAGTGTTCAGAGGCAAGCAACACCAGCTCTATCTAGAAAAGACCTTTATTTCAAAAGGAAGTTAAAATTTCAAAGCTGTTTTGGTAGCATTTTTTATTGATAAACCTGAATTTAAATCAGGATCTTGAAGAAAAAGTATATGTGAGAACCACATTACTGTAGCATAGTGTTTAGCAGTTTGCTACTGTTACTCTTTACAATTACAGAAATTTATATACAGTTTTGGCCAACTTCCAAAATGTATTTTGACATATATGAAATGATTAATACTGAAATACATCTCATAAATTGAATGCAGTTATATATATATATATTCTCCTTCGTTCATAAGTAGCCAAAGATTCTGAATGATAAATGAAGGAAAGAGGACAAAATTTTAAAGCCAAGTTTCTTCTGATGAAGAGATATAGGCAAAGCCATTTAGTTCATAGAGCGGACCTATAGACCATTTCAATAGGCACTGATTTAAGTAAGCCAGTCCAAAATTGTCCGTGTGTAAGCGCTGTGAGAGAAGACCTGGGCCTTTGCTCTTTGGAGGACTCAGCAGTCCCCCAGAGACAGAAGACTGAAGGGATGAGGGAAGGTGGCTCCTCCCCAAAGGAAACCCCTGTTCCTATCCGTTTCTTTTGCTGTGTGTGATGGGCCCCACGCATTCTCACTTGCTGTGAGAAATGGGGAAGTTAATCAAAACAGTGTTTTCTCTCTGAGGATCCCTTCCTCCTCAACAGACTGTTTGCAGCACTTGCGATCCAAGTAACTAGCAAGTGAGCACACTTAAACTAGCATTCAGATTCCAGGAGATTCCCCCAAAGTGCCTCCTGAGTTAGGGTCCTAATGCACGCAGAAATTAAATGACTTCTTCCAAGCACTCTTTGCTATCTTTAGGCATTTAAATATGTTTTTAAGTCTGGCCCTGACTGCTGAGACAGCCAGATTTCTTCTGAGCATATTAGAAGTTACTCCTATTTCTTCTCTGGAAAAAAGCTAGTTGAGGAAATAAGGAAAAAATGTTCTCTCGGAACATTGCCTGAATCCCCATCTCTTCTCCAGAGTAAGCATTTTGTATCCTGCCCCCATGTCCATCGCTTTGCCTGCTTGAGACTGTCATGTTTAGGATGGGTGAAATTGACCGTTAAGTTTAATTGGTGAGAAAAATAGTAGTTTTTGTTTAAAAAAAAGTTATTGAAATAATTTTTTTTTTTTTTTAATAAGTGCTTTAAAACAATCATTTATACAGTTTCTTTCAGGACTAACCCCATGGCAGTTTCCTGAAATGCTCATTTTCTTCATGTTTCAAGAGCATTGCATATGTTACATATGCACGCTCTGGACCTTGTCTAGGAAGTGATCTGAAATTGTGCCTAAAATTGTACTCCTCTTTTGAACTCTCAAAGCATAGACTGAAATTTAGGGTTGGATTCACAAACATATTCACCTGCCTGGGGGTCACAGAGGAGTGATCAGTAAGAGCTACAAAAGTGCCAAAGAAAGTTAGGTGCATCTACATTAGCAGTTAGATTTGCTTGGCTAGGACTGTGCTTTCGAAGTGACTCTCCTGATTACCCACCTTCCTGTGCTTGGGTGGGCCCCAGGCTGTGCAAACCGAACCTTTCCGATGAACCTAAGCCAGAAGATGAGCTTCAGGGTTGTACACCTGAAGTACCAGTGGGCACTCAGTCTGCCAGACCAGCCCGGAGGTAATCTGATAGAAATTTCCCTGAAATCCATGTAGTATGGATGTCAGGTCTTCAGCATCAAGGTTTTGGCCTACAGATCCATTCCTATAGGGCCGTGCTACTTGTTAACCTAGATATAGCCTCATTTGTCCCTCTCCAACTGAAATTCAGTAGCAGTAGAGGCATCTCAAATCCCACTAGGTGTCTTTGTAAATCCCATTAAGAAAATACACTAAACACTTGAATATCCTTGTTTATCTACTTAGTATTTATTTATATCTCAAATTCTTGTAGTTCTGTTGTTGCTGTCTTCAGGACTGGACCGTGAGAAGTGAGTTTAGTTTCAGATGTTTATCTAGTTACCCAAAAAGTGCACAGCATTTGGGGGTGAGATGTCTGTGCTTATTCCCATGATCACATATAGACAGTATTAAAACACAGTGTTCCTTCCATATGGTTTCCACAATATAAAGAGAAAAATACGTGGAATAGAGAACTCCTTCTGAAAGATTAAAAAATGAAAATGTTTCTACTCAAATCTCAATTCCTGATTTTCTTGTTATATTGGACCTACCTTAACAATATCTGAGTGAGAGTCTTGTGACAGTTCATCAGTATTGTATCCTTCAATTCCAGAGAAACTTATGACAAAAAGATGGTCATCTTGGTCATCTTAAGGCCTTTTATTCAAAACACATAGAGGAGGCACAATCAAAATGATGGATCCAAGATAAAATAACAGGATTTACCAGAACATACAGATTGATTTCTGCCAATGAGCTATTGTAAGTTCTGGTATTTATAAGTTCTAAAAGAAGTTAAGGACCACAGAATCTGAAGGGAAATAAAAGCTGTCTGGAGAGCCTAGCAGTAGGAAAAGGAGACTGATGGTGTGGCGAGATAATGCCTTTAGAGAAGAAGACTGACTGCTTCAAACTGGGAACACATTAGAGAACTGAGTTCCCCTTCATGTTCAGTTTGCTCCTCCCTCAGTTTGCAGTATCAGTGTTGTGTTTYCACAGTAGAAGAAACAAGAGAAATAACTCTTCTTTCTGTGAAGTGTTGTATGGAATTTTGCAACATGTGTGTGAGGTGAAAGAATGGAAAATAATGTTTAAAGAGAGGGTAAAATTACTTGAAGAAGTAATAACGTATATTCATTTACTGGAGTACGGTAGAAACAGTGAAATCTAATCAGAAGATATTTTTAAGACCAAGCCTGAGGTAAAGCTCCATAGGAAACATTGCATATACACAGGTTTATTTGTCTTAAAACTACTTGGAGTTAAATACGCATTCAGAAAAAATTAAATCTCCAAAAGAAGAAAAAGGGTCTTTGCATTGGAAATGATCAGCTTCTGCAGCTGTCCAAATTTGCAGACACATGCACAATCTCAATAAAATTGCCTGAATGAAGACCTACACTTAGACTGATGCAGTCTGAGTTCTTTTTATTTTCTCTGTTAGTTGGAATTGTTCTTCCCTGATCTTTTTCACTGGATTGTATCCTGCTTAATGAGCAGACTTACTGATATCAGATAGATTCATACAAGTACTGAAGCCATAGAAAGGGCATAAGAATTCAACGGAATGATGGATATTGAGTGGTTGTTGGTGGTTGCAGCTGTACAAAATGTCCCCTTTTCCCATTTCCAAAATTGAAATTCAAGCTATGACAATGAAGATTGATTTTGTAGGGATTGTGTCTCTTCCTAATCATATTTTAATAATATGATTATTTAATATTATCAAAATATTGTAACATATGATATCCATTTATTAATTGGTAATGTATAATAATAAAAACAATAACCATATGGTTAAAATAATAAAAAAAGACATCCTAGAAAGACAACCCAACTTTTTTTATTATCAGCTGGACAATGTTTCTTCTTCTAGGTCTTATCAGCAGCAAAGAGAAGTTAATGAAAACCTTTGGAGACTTACTGGCCACTGGGGAGAAATCAGTTCCATTATACATTGCAGAATGAAATCCATTTAATCTGTTTTAACTCCTGGCTACTCAGCAACCTGTATGGGTTGATAATTTCAACCTACATACACAGTACAGGTAATGTTCTTGGTCTTATTAAATGTTTGTGAATTTCAGTAGACTGTATCTCCTTTTCCCAAAATTTAAAAGTGGCTTTATGAAAACCACTACCATAGTAGCTATGCATCTGACAGGAAAGGGCATCATTTAACAATGATTTACAATGATGTGAGTACAAAAAATACTAATGGAGGTAATTACTTGCCAATAGCCCTTATTAGAGCTTTAGTATATTAGTCTCCATAATTAGTCACCCTGAATGAGGACAGCATCTGGCTCTTCAAATCTCTTATCAAGAAAGGCACTGGGTTAGAAGCCCAGGTTTATACAGACTCAAATTTTTATGGTATATCTACTCCTTTGAAACTCTACTAGGACATGTTTTTTCCTCGTTGTTATTTAGATTTTCAGCTTTATATGGATCTCCAAATCTATTCACTTAACTATGATATATTAGACATCTCATCTTATCCTTAGTTTTGTCTTTCTGTCTCAGTTCTTCCCAGTTCTCTGTCACAGCAGGCTCAAACATAATTCTGCTTTATGACTTGAATCTCAGTTACAGCTAATCCTAAAAAAAGCTCCAGTTATTTGAAAACACGTTCACTGGCAAGGATTATAAAATGTAAAAAGTCCTATGAGGACTTTGTGGAGCCTTTGCAGAGATTTTTACTTTACTTGCTGATTATCATTAAAAAAACACCTAAATGTGTAGCTTCTTGAGTTATTCCACCCAAGTTAAAATTTAACACAGTTTTGGGGAGCAGTGTTTTTCCCCATGTCCCTGACTTTTTTTAAATTATTTTTTTGGAGCCCCATGGAAGCCAATATCTGGCAACAGCAATTGGACAGATGGGTCAACCTTGCCTGTTCATCAGACTAAAGCAATACAGGATTATTCAAATTCTGCTACTTTCAGCACAAAGAGAGACAGATAGGTTCCTATATTTTCATAATGGGACTAAAATAACTTGGCAGTCATGCTGAGTTGATTGACAAATCTGGATTCTTCCATTGAGTATTTTATCTTTCCACAGCATTGTTAAAGACAAGAAAACTGTCAATTCTGAGCAGGGTAAAGGGCAGAATCATCTGTGAATTTAACACAAAACATTGCAATACAGATCTCATTTGCTTGTTCAGCACAGAGATACCACGGCAATGGAGAGACCTGCCTTGGAAGTGCTGAGTGACAATAACTGCCTCTTAGACACATGATTACTGCCCCAAAAGCTTCATCATCTCATTAACAATTTCTATTGTCCCTTCTATTGTAAATATATATTTTTTGCCATGATAAATGTACTTTATGAAATTTCATAATGGTGATGGCACCTTATCACTCAATAAAAGATTTGCTAATATCAAGTCTTGCTGAAATAGCTAATTGGGTTGCATTATCATATTATATTAACAACATTCGGGAATTTAAATAAGGGACTCTTGTCCAGACAAGTGTGGCTGTTATTCAGAATTAGCATGGTGTCAGCTGGAATGCCCATTCAAACGGTTGAACAAAAATAATATTTTCTTTGTCCCTTGCCCCTTCTCTGATATGGCTTGGGGAGTGGCATGCATTCAAGAAAGAATGGATTTAACAGATATATCCTTTCACTGCAGTTTGAAAAGGGAGTAAGGTAAAAGAGTTTTTCTACATTTCAATTATTATTTTTACTTCTAGGTTGCCCATCTGAAAACAAGGCTCATTTACTGATGGAGATTTATCTGAAAGCTAAGATTGAAAGCAAACTGCTCCCAAACAGTCTTTCTTTCCTTCCTTCCATATTTTAAGTGTGAAGTGTTTTAAATTAGAGATGTTTTGTAATTTTCCCCCCCATTTAGTTATTTGAATCCATTCTGGGGCAAGGATATGTAGAAATATCTTAGATAATGACAACATTTTCCTAGTGACATCTGAGCTTGGTGATAGTAATAAAAATATAGTCAGCTTGAAGTTCTGAAAATCATAAAATTGCCACATATAGTTTATTTTGCACTCCCCAGAGCATTAAGCTGTTTAGCACAAATCTAATTTCCCACCAAACAGCTCAAGGCAATTAGTGTTCAGTTTGGTTCCAAAGAATTAAGCACACTGTTATAAATTGTGATATTCTGTGTGACTGTAGATAAACCCATTTTCCAAGATATGTATACCAAGCATGAAAAAAAAAAAGAGACTGCTGTTGTACAGGGGGGGATTACACTGGAAATAAAGGTGAAATTAAAAGAACATTTACTTCAAGGCCAATTAATAAGAGAGAAAATATTTGTAAAGCTCAGTGAGTGAAAGATAAATTGAAGGAATTCACTGGTAGAGAACATTCAATGTACTGATCCATACAAACTGTAAACCTTACCATGTATATGCAATGGACTACTGCCCCTTCAAGTCTAAATCTCTCATGTCACAGTGATGTGGATTTAGTTGGATTTTCTAGGCAACCTAATCTACCGCTATCTAGAGTCAGTAAAGGGGGTGTGTTGGTTGTGACTTCAAGGTATTAATCTGGACAAAAGAAGACAGATGAACTGAGAAACTCAGTTCTGCAATATGTAATATAAAAAAATAGAAGGGATTCTGGAATCTGTCTCAAAACTTAGAGTATGGGCAGAAAGATAAGGATGGTAATTTTCTAAATTCAGAGCTAAGATGAGTCCAGGAGGAGACTGGCACAGCAATAACATGAAGACTGAAACAAAAGTTCTGTCTCCAAATTGTGTATTGTGTGACCTTTATGGAGAAAAAAATACTGAGGATAACTCACTATTACATAATACCAAATTACTGTGTGTCTTGTATAGAATACAAGTAACTGTGACGGTTACACTGGCATAGAAATGTTAATATTTTCAAACCCACATTTCAGAAGGAAAGGTTCAGAAAAATTCAGAAACTTAAAACAAAATCTGCAACTTAGAAAGCCTTTGGAAGTTGAGGGGAATTTCACCACTGACCTCAAGAAGGATTAAAATCAGACTTGTACACTTACTGTTTATAAAGAAAATTATGTCCTTTACATTTCTGAGTTCTCTGCCTGTGGGATCCAGAGGTCTCAAAAACTCTAATGATTGCTCACCTTCTGGGTGCCCTTTCAAAAAGCTAACTTATGCAAGGGTGTTTTTGTTGTCCCTGTCTTAGCAATGTCTCTGATAAACTGTTGGAGGAAGTTATCTTAAGAGATTCTGTAACAGACCTGCTTCCTTCAAAGGACAATTTGATACTTCAGGTTGGTTGAAGCCATATTTTCTTTTTTTCCTAAGGAAATGTGTGTTTCAAAGCAATAGGATGCAAATAAATGGGTAAGAATGTACTGCAAGGAGGACAGGTCATCCTAACTTCAGAGAATTGGGCATTGCCTTATAAAGTGGTGGTATAGACCTCCACTGTTGTTATTTATATCACTGTAGTACCTTGGGCTCCTGTGATACCAGACCTGCACTGTGCTAGATACGGTGGGAGACAACCTTCTTCTGAAGAACTGATGGTCCTAAATCAGAAAGAATGGAAGAAAAAGGAACAGGTGGCTTCCCCAGGGTGACGTTATAGGCCAGTGGCAGAGCTAACAGCTGAACCTAATATTCTCACTTCAAGTTTAGCGCCCTGTTCATTGCTCCACGCTTACAGTTACACAGTAAAACTGTGCATGTTTCTTTTGGCTCTTGAAGATTTAAGCCAGT
The DNA here is from genome assembly GCF_003343035.1 of Apteryx rowi. NCBI lineage: Eukaryota > Metazoa > Chordata > Aves > Apterygiformes > Apterygidae > Apteryx > Apteryx rowi. The sequence continues at coordinate 3,589,299 of NW_020450761.1, forward strand.
TTTCTGCACGTCCCTTGTGACTTGAGTGCATGAGTAAAATTCACTACTGTGCTGAAGCGCAACTTCAGACTGAAAGACCATGCAAGTCCCACTGTTTGAATGTTTAAGTAGGACTGCTGTATGTCAGAGGCTTTGGTTTGCAAAGGGAAGAGTTTCACAAATTCTGTGAATTAGGTTAAAATTCCTTGAATGTGTTCATGTTCTTTAATCTTTTTTCCCCCCAGTTACTTCCTTCTCTGTGCTGTTCCTCCCTAGTTAACATGTGATGCCTAATGCAACTTTGTAGTTTTTATTAATCTTACCAGCCCAGGAGACAGAGCTCTATCTTGTAATATACATTTCAGGTTTCTAGTGAATCCAGTAAGTTTCAGCTTTTGCTGCACACACTTAATGCAGCTGAATGACTAATAATTGTGACAATAAGTAGCACTGCTAACACACTTCATTATGTCTTCTACATCAGTGGCAAACTCCTTCTACCGTGCACATAGTACAACACCACACTGAGCAGTCAGATACCTCTCTTTGGGGTGTATTAAATGGAAGGTCACTGAAGTTAGGTCTCCAGACTTTATTTCAGTTTGTAAAGTAGTTTTGAAGTTTTTCTCATAAGCATGTATTTCATAGCGGAGAGCATCTGTGTTTTACTGGAAAATATTCTGTCAAATGTCAAAGAAAATACACATAAATTCCATTTTAAAGCCAGCCCAGGATGTCATCTGAAGTATTTACCTTACAGATCATTACTGTTGGTATCTTTATATTTCTTCTCCATCTTGCCCTTTAGTAGGAACAAAGAAACTGGGTGAAGGCTGAGTTTTGCTCTTTGCTGGTGTATTGTCCATGTAGCTAGAGAAGTGGTGAATTTCAAACTAAAAGAAATGGTTTTGTTTTCTTGGGGTTGTGTTTCCTATGTCATTTTTGAGCACAATTATGTTGAAATGCCAATGTCCAATCCATTCTTCTAGTGTACAGGAAAAATAAAGTTGTGCCAGACTGACTGATCTCAGAATGTGCTGCCTTGTGGTCAAAATGAAACAGCCTAATTTCTGCTTGTATTGCTGAACTTCTGGCCTTTACCCGTCACGTGCCTCTGATGTCTAGAAACAGTAATGAAGTTTAGATGGAATTTAGGCGCTCTTAACATAGCCCCAATTGCATGCAAATAAGGAGCAGATTCTCTGAAGTGCTGCACACCCGTTGTGAGCCTTTAGAGTGTTTTTTAGAAAACTCAGCTCCCAATTTCTGAAAATCTAGCCACCAAGCATGGGGCTTGGGAGGTGAGGTGCTATTGTCAGAAGATAGGTGAAAGGACAGCAAGACACCGAAGTTAAAGGCAGGTGGGAGAAGTGCTGAGAACTGGCAGTGGGGAGGAACAGTGCTTCGGTGGAGAATAGGCTCACTTGGGGTGGAAGGATGCTGTGCAGCCTGCTGAAAGAAGGCACAGTCCATGGAAAACATTTGAGTCTGATGAACAAGCTGCTGCCTCTGGTGTATTGGAGTAATGGAGTAAGAGTAACAGGCACCTGGGAAGTTAGGATTTATGAATGCTCTGGACTGTTGTCCTCACTGTGTATTACAGATCAGGTTTCCAAACTGGGCTTCCTGCTGGTGGTGCTGGGCACCTGGGAGTAAATCATGTTTGCATTCTGCTGCCTGCAATGAATAGCTGCAAAGCCTGTCTTTAGATACCTGGGTGCCTGACTGAATGGTAGTCTTGTTTCCACAAAGAACCGTGGGCATTTGTGTGCCAGAGGACAATTCATTTAAAGGAGCAAAATTGTGAAAGAAATAAAGTAATATAAGAGAAGAGACAGTTCAAATTTCAGAGTCTATAGCTCTATAGTTTAACAGTTGGAAGAGGGACAGTGGCTCATTCTTTCTGGAATGCAGATGCCTGCTGAAATGTAACTGTACAGAGGGGAAAAGTGAAAAGAAGGCCGAGAGGGGTGTTTTGGGACACGGTATTCTCTAAATACACATGGTGCTCTGTGGAAAATGGAACAACCAGGTTAGAACATGATCAGCTCTTTGACCTTTCCATTCAAAAGACCAGGCATGACAGAACAATAATAATAAAGGCTTTTGGTAATTCTCTTGAACTGCAAACTTTTATTAGCCATGCTTAGGTCTAAGTAGTTTAAATCTCCCCAAGGGACCACTGCTTTATTACACATGATTAAACATGCTTTGTGCTTGCCTTCAAACCATTCTTTTTTATGAAGATATTACACAGTTCTGCTTGATAATATACTGCATGTTTCTTTACAGTAGATAACATTAACAGGCCACAGTGCTAGTGAGTTCTCCTAACAGCCGCCCCCCCCTCCCCCCATTGGTTCTCTTTCTCTAGCAGGTATATTTATCATTTCTACCACTCTGACATTTCCAGCTCTGCTTCCCAGGACCAGCTTGTTTCTCTTCTCTCAGTAGATTAGTTTGCATTCTTCAGGATTAAAAAGGTTTAGAAAGCAATGGGGAGTTGGCAGGAAGAGTATGAGTTGTTTAGAAATGTCAAAAAGTGTCAAACCAGCAGCCATGTGAGGGACGGCAGCACTTTTCAATCAGTCTGCGCCAGAAATAGCATCCCTAAGAAAGAGCCAGAGTGAGCCATGGAGATGGTAATAAAACTTTGTGTTCTGAGCAGAGAGGGAAGAGATTTTTTCACTCCTTGAGGCAACCAGGGCCCAATAAATCAAACAGCAGAGCTCACGATATAATAAATAGCCAACCTTACTAAAATAGCCTCATAGGGGTGTCTAGAGGGGAGGACAGATGTAGCAGGATAAGATGGCTCTTAGCAGCATGTTTTTCTTTCCTTTCTTTTACTTTGGTTTATTCTTTTCACTGTCCTGCCTCTTCTGTTTTCTTCTGCTATTTTTGTCCCTCCTCCTTCTAGAAAACATGCAAAACTTGCTTGACACAACAAGCAACACTATTTTGATATGTCTCCAAGTTAATCTCTTTGCACTTAAAATGAGACTTTGAGTATAAATTCTTCGTAGTGCTGAATTAAATCCCCTATCTCTCCTGTGAAATGTGTGTGTTGGTCATGAGCTCTTTTATAGATGATAAACTGCGCATGGAATAGCTTGTGGTCATACATCTTCTCTGTGGCAGAACTGCAAATGACAGCCAGGTCTGACTTTCTGTTCTGTGATTTTAAACCCTGCCTGCACACCTGCTCAGTTTGGTTTTACTTTATGACATGTAGGACTGCAGTTTTCATTTCCTTGGCATCCTGCACTAGATGTTATGTAGTAAGATAGAACGCACCCAGCCTGTTGTGTATCTATCATGTCTCTTTCAGCTTGATCACTGCTTGGTGGGAAAGGGAGAGAGAGGAAGAAAACCAGTGAAGGAGCAGTGAAGTCCCCTAGAAGGCCAAATATACGTCTAGCTTTCTTTTCCCGCTGAGGCTGAACCAGACCCTTTGCTTTGCCAGACCTGATTGCTCACAACTCCCCCAGAGACAGGCCATTTCTGTCCGATATTCTCATCCTTCTACCAATCATTTTCCTTCTGCATTTGCTCCAGCAGTCTCTTAGCTCACCCTCTGCCTAATGACAGTTATCTTACAGGAGAGGGCAATTCAACCTACCCACTCATTTCAAGGACAAAGTCTTGTTTGTGTTTCATCCGCAGGTTGCAGTCATCTATTCCATGGATCGGATGAGGCTAGAAGAGATTTGTGAGGTTTTCTGAGATTCTGGCAATTGGTTCCCACCTGGTACCTCTCGTCAGTCAGCTCAGCCCGACAGCCTCTGTGGCCACATGCACCACATACAGCCTTGTGTGCAACTGCCAGAGCACTGCATTTGGGATGCTGGATCTCAGAGGGGCAATAGCTGAACTCGGTGCCATTTAGTGCAGTCTTGTTGCAGCCTGTCATGTCATATAACCTAAGACAGATCAGGCTCATGCAGTGAAGATGAAGTTGATGTCACTTGCTAAAATGTAAAAAAAAACCATTTCCCCAGTTCCTTAAGCTCAGCACTTAAAAAAGTAAAACTTTCCCTCATCTGGAAGAAGAGCTGCCTCAACTCTTTATGTTGAATGCTGTCCCCATTTCTTACTTTTTAACAAAATCATGATTCAGTCCAGGTTTTAAAGGTAGTTTTATTCTCCTCTGGGAGAGTGCCATCCTGATTCAGCATATAATTTTAGCTTGATAGGGGTTTGTAAACAGTTTGCTTCAAGTATTTAGCATCTATAATTTGTTATTTGGGGAGAGGGGGTGATTTCTCACCTACATTGGATAGAATAGGGACTATTGCTTGATTGGTTGATTTAGGGGAAGCTTGAATAATAGATTATGCATTTTTCATTATATTTTTCCTGAGGAAAAGGCTGATATCTGTCTGTGAAAATGTCACGATTTGCAGACACTTTCCTTGGATAGAAGGTAGTCAGCCAAATGTGGTACTCACAAATATTTTTCTACATATTGTAGCAAAATAGCCTTAGATTCTCAACTCATAAAGTATAGTCCCAGTCCTGCAAAGATCTATACATCTGTTTAATCTTGCCATCAAGTTCAAGTGTATTAGGCTAAGGGCATGAAGCTAAATCTTTGTAAGCATTTGCAGGATCAGAGCATGAGAGTGAATCCATATATTTTTTAAAAACCTTTGGCAGTATGAGAACACCCTTATTCCCAGAGCCTGTATGAACTTGAGAATAAAGGAATGAAACAGAAAGAGCGAAAGAAAGAATATATTCTAAGAAGACCCATCATCCCAATGCAAACCAGAAGACATACCTCTCTAAAATGGTCATTTCTCCATGGTTCATGCGTACGACCAATCAAGTCAGTCAAGTGGGGAATACATAAAGCAAGAACTGAAGTAAAGACTGCTGAAAGGCTTAACTTTGATGCAGGTTACAGAAAGTCCTGGAAGAGTTAGCATTTTAAATCTCCAAGATGATGAGCCATGGCTAAGAACTGAGAAACCATGTTAAGTGCATTCTTTTTCCATCACCTCACTGATATCTTAGCAAATGAGATTTTACAGTATCATCTTTAGGACTTTCAACTTATTTAGGAAAATATGCCAAATGCCTGCATCTCAAGATAACCATGTGTCTAGGGCTCCCTGTGGAAGAGCTGCTCTGATGTGCTGGGGGGGTGAAGCCAAACTCCTGAGGAGGCAATTCAAATGCCCATGCCTCTCACTTTCCTCTGGAGCTCTAAATTGATAGCTTTAAAATGAACCCCCTTGCTAACTTAACACACTGTGTTGCCACTCATTCCCTTCCTTTCTCCGATAGGTGTGTATATTCAGACTTTTTGCTAACCCCGCATGTCTGCCCCTGGCGAGGAGGTCACTGTGGTGTGAGGCAAGTCCAGGAGGCTGCTTGAAGAAGTCCAGGCAGGCCACAAGGAGGTGGTGTGGATGAGGCAGCCTCGCCAGATGACAGCCTCCTGGCTGTGCGATATGACGCAGAGCCCTGCAAAGACTCATAGCTCTGTCCTGTGCTGGGGTGAGACACGTGAACTACATGTTTTTTTTGCAAGTAGAGGTGGTAGCTCCGTGTGTCCTTGGTACGTCACTGTCTTGAGTTTTGCTTTTTGCTCCTGCCTGACGCATAGTGATCTAAATCTTCAAGAGCCGGCTGTAGATTGGGATGGAGAGTTGTCCTGGGGGTGGAAGGCTTTCCCATCACTCAGGAAAGAGCTTGCTGGAGAGAAGTTGTGTTTCACTGCACCCATTGCCAGACCGCAGCCAGGGCTCCCAGGTGCTGAAGTCCCCTGGCAGGATTCGTAGCCGGCATCCAAATTATGTTTTGTGTTTGTTATTTGACCATTGGCGTAGCCTGGACTGATGACTAACTCATACACAGCACCATGGGTGTATATACAGTGTGTGTTTTCTTCCAAAGCAATAATGTTCAGGCACTGGTGGGTTCTGTTACAGGCTTTCTGAACCCTCCTATAAATTGCTTTCACACAGGCTGCAATCTGGCTGTATTGCAGGCTTCGCTGGGGGAAATAAGCACGGTTACTACAAACCATGTGGGACAACTGAGCTTTAAAGCTGTCCAGCTGATTTCAGGCTGGCACAATGCTCTGACACTCCGCGTATTATTACTCAGGAAAAAAAGCAAACAAAGATTCCCTGCCTCTCCCCCACCACCACGTGAGCCAGCCCCGGAGCGAGAGCGTCCCGGCCCGCAATCTTAAACCTCCCGACTGCGTTTTGGGGGCAGGCGGCCAAGGGCTGACCCCCTATCCTCCCACCCCGACCTCTCTCTTGCCGATTAGGGTCACCGCAGGAGAGGGCCCGTCCCTTCCTCCCCGCTTTCTCATTCCCACGCGGCGGCGGAGGGGGCGGGTGGACGTGGTGTCCCCGGGCAGCGGGCAGCGCTAGATGGCAGTAGCGCCACGGCGTTAGGAAATCTCTGCGCCTCCCTCCCTCCCCCACACTCGCCTGCCTAGAGCAGCAAGGTAAGGGGGGGAAAAAAACAAAAAAACCCTACCTCAACAACGACAACCCCCAATAAAATCCTTCTGCTGTACATGGCTTGAACAGAAAAGCTGTTATATGCTGAATTCTGCACAGCTTCATCCCCTGTGGTGCCTGTATATACATATATGTATGTATGCATGTGTATATGTGTGTGCATACACACACACACACACACACACACACACACACACACACATATATATATATGTGTGGAGAAGCAGGGCTGAGGCCTGGCCAAGGCTTCCCTGAAGCCACCTGTGGGGTTTGCAGGCCTCCCCCGGGTCCCTCCGGAGCCTCAGCCCCGGTGGCTGCGGTGGCGGCGGGTGCTATTCTCGCCCCTGTCCTCTGCCAGGCGGGTTTGCTTTGGTGGCAGCACTGCCAGTTCTCACCTCCCCCATAAATTATAATGCTGGAGGAACCAGGCAGCTGGGGATGGGCTGCCTGGCCCGTGACGGTGATGCCTCTTTGTGTTAGGAATACGTGCTAAGCTGAGATAACCCCTTATTTGGAAGATGCTAAAATTTGGTAGCATTTTTCTTTTTTTCCTTTTAGAAAA